>NW_015386931.1:35436-63787 GCF_001527695.2 Protobothrops mucrosquamatus | reverse complement strand
GAAAATAATTATAAGCACTTTTAGGGGATGCTTTAAAGAACAAAAAATGGCCACAAAACCTTTGAGTTAAAATACTTTAATTGTACAAGTTTGTATGGTTTTGAGTGGCAGTTTTCTGCATAGGACTGGCATGATTCAGCTGTTGTTTGGGGGGGGGAATGCCTTCAAATACAGATAGATGCTCTTGCCTGGCAGAAGATAAAGAAGAGTAATGTATAGCTATTTGACACAATGGGAGCATCAAACAGATCTGAAACATTCACAGCATGACTGCATTCCAGGCAGTCACATAAAGAGCTAAAAAGAAATAAACTTGTCCTAACCTTTGCAAAAAGGGAATGTCTTCCAAAGAGGAAACATTAACCACTCTGGAACAGACACTATCCTGCAGACAGTTAATACATCACATTTATCTATCCTACAGTGGGCACCATCTTTGGAGAATCAAATCATTCTGGACTAGTAGTGCCATAGAATCAAATCATTCTGGACTAGTAGTGCCATTCTGTCCTAGAAGTGCCATAGGTTCATTGCCATCTATTTCAAATTAAGTTAGAGATTACTCTCTTTACAACATTTTTAATGTTGGTGCCGAACATTTCCAGAGTTCAGAAATAGGATTGTGGGTATATGCTAAAACAAAAATCAATAGATAAAATGCATTTGTTCACCTATATTGTCCTCTGATAGCCCTCATGAGCAACATTCTTGGCTGATAAAGGTGAACAACCTTTGTGTCTTCAGTGAATCAAACTTCCTTTTATAACCCTGGGTTCAAGATTGACTGCATATAGCACTTCCTTAGAAAGAATGAAAATGCATATTGAGAGACTTTGTTTATTTTGTATAGTCACATTAATAAGTTATTATTACAACTTTTTTTATTTATTCTGGAATTATATTTTGGCCTATTATAAGTTTCTATCTACCTTATTAGAAGAATATTTCAACAATTAAGAGGTAAACAAATGAGGAGCCTAAACTTGATTAAGTTAATCATGCTCTAACCCAATGATAGCAAATCTATGACATGCTATGTCATTTTTGGTGACATGCCTGCCACACTAAAATGTGGTGTACTCTCATGTGGACCCACACTCTTTGAAAGTTGTGCAAGAGGACCCTGCTTTTGCATGCTCCCTACATGCTGAAAAAAATGTTCTTGCATGATCTTCTGAGACTTTAGAGGCTGCACAAGAAGTTGTCAGACAATTTTTAGAGGCCCCAGAGGCCACATGAGAATAGGGCCCTCTCATGAGACTTCCAGAGAGGCCAGAAGTCATACAAGAGCATACTACATTCAGCCTCTACAGCCTCCAAAAAGCATGGGAAATTATTTTGTGATTTTCAGAAGCTCCAGAAGCTGCTCAGGAATATGATGTGCCCTCACATGGCTTCTGGACCCTCTGGAAATTATACAAGAGGGCTCTGCTCTTGTACAATTTCTCACACAGCCTCTAGAACCCTCAAAAAGCTTGTGAGAATGGTGTGTGGTTTCTTGCCTTTTTCAGAGGCTGCAAGGCCACACAAGAGTATTCTCTGAAGTTTCCAGGCCTTGTGCAACCTGGAACTGCCTTGGATAGGCATTTTTTTGTGAGAGACAAAAATAAATTTAAAAATATTTACAATTAAGTAAGTATGTATTTATTAAATTTATTTGCTGCCCATTTACTATTGAAAGCAAGTCTTTGGTATTGGTTGACACACCAGCAAAGTCAAGTTAGTCATTTTATGAATTTTTGATATGCTAACTCTAAAAGGTGTTCCATCATTGGTCTAGTGATCTATTACAATCAGGAATCAGTCAAACGTAATTTCAGTCCCTTCAGTTTCAATGGGACTATTGAATATCATCCAGAATGATGGAAATCATGTGCCCAGTTAAGAACTATCACCTGTAATTTTCTTCATATTATAATTCCTTTCAGCAATTTAAATGAGACTTAAATTAGCTGCTTACAAATGTTATGTCTTTTCTATGGACTTACAAAAATATTTTAGTCCTTTAGCCTAAATAACAGTTCTTATATATTTCGATCTAGATTGTATTCCTATCTCTCTACAAAAGCACAAACAAAAGAAACAAAAGAAACCAATTATCTTTACAGCATTCTTCAATGAATATGCAGATAATTTCATATAAAAATGCATTTCCATGCTACCAATTATAACATAATCAATAGAATTCATGAAAGGATAATATCTCAGAAACCACCAACAGATTACTTCAATCATTAGCCATTACAAAATCCAACAAAGTAACAAAAACGTCTAAAGCTTCATAAGCAAACCAAAAGATCTCACAACTAAAGAAGACAGAGCAGAAATTATTTAGAATATATAAAGCAAGAACTGGGAAAGCTACTGTGGAGGATAAACTGGCATAAGATTATTAACACCAGTTGGCTATCAGAAGGAAAGATACATTTCACCACAGATTCAACTGATGTTAAATCAAATGAAACCCCAAAACACTACAGCATTTCTAGAAGCCTAATATTCTGATACATTATCCATTAACAGATGTAGAGATAAATCTAGTCTACAGAAGATAGGACTAAGAAGGAAGCACAAACATAACTGAGAACATCTTCTCTTATCACACACCCAACAATCAATACATAAATGACAAGGACCAATATAATGGAGAAGAATGATCTAAGATGGAGCAATGCAGCCAACTAAGCCAGGTAGGCCTAGCAGAGAAAGGAATACAAATTACGACAATCATGTAGGACAACTACACATAAAAAGGTCAGCAACTCCTACTGAACGTATCTAGTTTGGTAATGAAACATTTGCAAGAAGAAAACTAGGTGGTGGGGGGAAATATTGGAGAATGTAGAGTATACTCAAATACCTGTTGTCAACTTCTAAGCATCCCCTCTCTTTTTTTTTCCTTTGGAAAACAAAGCTTTTCACTATTCTTTGGTTTAGACATTAAGCCCAAGTTACTGTCCACTGCAAGATTCCAAATTAAAGCATCCTAGAGAGATTGCAGTCTAGATACAGTTTCAGTATATCCAGTAAAAGGGAGAACAACAACTTCTTTTCCTTTAGAATTTTATTTCCCTAGCAACTAGAAAATGTCTTCTTGCAACCTAATTCCACATTTGTGTGCATGCTCTAGAATAGGAACAAGTGTTGACATTCTTCTAAAGTGACTACCTTTCAAATATATGAAAAGTGCCATCAAGCTGAAGCTGAGGTCTATCCAATGCAAAATAAAGGGGAACTATTACTCACATAATTTAAAAACTATACAGTACCTTACTGGACCTATTCAACAAAGTTTCCAACTCTGCATAGTATATCTATTGCCAACTAATACAACAGCAACTGCCACTGTAAATCTTTCCTGTTTAGATCAAGAGATGGGTTAGAGAAAGTAAACCTAGAGTAGATGTACCAGTCTCTACCTTCTTCATGTCTTAAGTCTTAAGTCTTAAATCTTCAATATCTATCACTGCATAAAAAGCCAAGTAAATGGCATTCTTGACATTTGTATTGCCTTACCCTTGTGGAGTTAAGCAGAAATTGGTGCCATGATTAATATTTGCCTTGGGTCTCATGTTTCCAATTGGTTCTCTATATTGGACAGTAGTGAATGTTGTACTCACCTTCCACATGCATGGTCTACATTTCTCAAAGGAGAAATTGTATACCACAAATACAATACAAATGCTCTACTCTCCATTTTGAGAAAGGTATTTAAACTGGAGCTTTGACTAATATATCAAGGTCATTACTTTAGAAGGAAGAATCAGACTGAAGACCAAACAGAATATATGTTTATTAATCTCGGGGCTGCAGACTACAGCAAAACTAAATGGAACAAAAGTAATGGAACACCCGGCTCCACAGTGCAAAATTAATGGTCATCACCAAGCAATAAATATACTTGAAGTCACTTAAAAATGGAACAGAGGAAAAGATTTTTTAATTTACCTGGAATAAGGGACCAGGCATGACAGGATTTTAAGAGAGATACAAATGTGGGAAAGTGAATCAAGCTATTTGCTATAANGCTTTAAACCCAATCTGCTCTGCACCAATAATGTTAGACTCCTCAACCCAAATGAGGAGTCTACGTTGAAGATATTTAGCATACAATTTTCCAGTGATGGAAAGCAGGCTTATAGGGCGATAATCGGCAGGGTTGTTCCTATTTCCTCGTTTAAAAACTGGAATAATAATTGCTAGATTCCAGGAGATAGGGATCCTACCAGAGGAATTAATATGGGTGAAAAGTGTTGCCAAAAGAGGAATCCACCACTCGGGATTAGATTTTAGCAAAATGGGGGATAGAGCCATAAAAATTGGGGACCACTGCCTTAGGATATTCTTTGGGAGGCAAATAGTGTCCAGGGCTAAATCCATCAATGGATCAAGCCAAAGACAAAAAAAGAAGGAAGATATTCTCTATCTCATCAGCAATTCACTGCAGGCAGTGGAGAGAAAGCTTGTATTAGAGATCAGAACTTACCTCTTGCACACATGATTTAAAACTGGGCAAACATTTGTCCACTTATCTCTAAAACCTGGCCTTGGAATACCTTGCAGGTGTCTTTTTAAATCTTAATGATGCTGCCTTTAAATGACTAATAATAATAATAATAATAATAATAATAATAATAATAATAATAATAATAATAATAATAATAATAACAAAGTTGGAAGGGACCAATGGCTTATCTTATTCTGCTTATTTCTACTAAGAAGACTCTAAGGTACTGCATGCCAGATCAAAACCTGAAGCAGCAATATTCAATATGAGTGAATCATTATTTAATTGCCAAATGTAAAAAATTAACTATAAAAATTCAAAATTATTACAGTGGGTTTTTTAAAAAAAATTACTTAAAATAATATTACAGCCATGTATACAAAGTTTACTTTTTCTATAAACTGAGAAATAAGGTTCAGTCACACAGGATTACATTCCACATAGCAGTCTCATTAAGATCGCACCACATTAAGCTTCTTTCTCCATTGGCAATGAAAGGCAGAAAGAAATTTTCACGTGTGTGATGGTATGTGTATTGGCATCTGTGAAAGCTAGAATATTCACTGATTTATATACTGTATGCCAAAACATTTTTCTCCTGTTAATGTTTATTTGAACAATTAGGGCAGTCATGGGATTTAACAGGAATAATCACATGATGAGTACTCCAATGCCCAGAACCCTTTTCTAACGGGAAGGTGCTAAAATAATCTTTGCATTTTGCAGGAATTCAACAAACTTGTGATAAAGCAGACAATCCTTGGAGAACTAGGATATAAACATGTAGAGCTTTAAAGTTTAAAGCCAAGAGAAAACTGCAGAAGTCTCAGAGTATTATGCTCTGAATATCATGTCCCACTGAGCAACCTGCATAATGATTCTGTAAACATAACGTCTCTAAAAAAAATGAAGATTTCATGCCATAGTACACTAGACCAATTTTTCCAGCCTGGATAAATTTGTGATGTGTGAACTTCCACATCCAGGATTCCCTGTCCAAGGTAAAGATTACTAAGAACTCTCGGAGTTTAAGTCCAAACATCTCAAAGTTGCCAGATTAGGAAAGGCTGCACTTAAACAAAACCAAGGCAAATCCATCTTTTTATATTTTTTATGAAATGCCTGTTTTAATAAAAGCAGTCAGAGCTGGCTAGGACACAGTGCTAAACCCTAGATATTGCTATATTTAGAAATAAAATACAGATGAATCCTTATGCCCAAATCCCAGTTTGAAGATCAATTTTCATATCAAAAACTGGAAAAGTGATGTAACTGTGGAAAGATGGGATGGAGGCAGTGGTGGGATACAAATATGTGAACAACCGGTTCTTTGTGTAGATGCCACTTCTGGAAGTCTATTCTGGGCCTGGGCAACAAAAAATTAGCTACCAAACTGGTGCAAACTGGCTGAATCCCACCACTGGATGGAGAGTAGAATTATGTTTGAGGTGTAGTGATGGCAGGTTTTCTGAGTTGGATCTTACTGCAGAATTAAATATATCTTCACCTTTATATTATGGAATATTCTTTTTTCATGTAACAAAATCAATTTTATATGATATTGCTAGAGGTGGGTTAAAAATAGTGTGTGATCAATCTTAATGTACCAGCAACTGAAGTTGAAGTTGATTATATTAATATTATAAGATGAAGACAGAGTAACCTTCCTAAAGCAGTAGAACTGAATCAAACCAAACGTGAGACCCTAAGCTACTGAGAACGTTTTGGTTCGAAAAACTGTTTCTAAACAAATATAATTATATTTGCTACACTTAATTATTTTTATCTCAGCTGAATCACCACCTTTTTGTCCCACCTGTTTTTTGGAGTGCGGCATTTATATAGTGTGGAAATTTAGTAATGGGGACCTGAAGGAAGGAATGGATAAACATGTGCATTTGTAAGCAAAGGCAAACAGCTAGAAGTGTGACCTTGGCAAGGACACCGATAATGAAAAGCAGATTGTTGTCTTTCCTAATGATGTGAAAGAAGGGAGTACATGAGCACAATAAATGGCATTGTTGATAATGATGGTATCTACAAACAAAGTAGTATCCTGTTNGGTTTGTTTGTTTTTCTTTTCTTTTTCTGTTACCACCAAGCTGATTATCTTGAGTTTTCTTTGTAGCATCAGTCTACTCAAATGGTTTTAGAGCAGGGGTGTCAAACTGCCGGCCCACGGGCCAGATGCATCATGTGGAGGCCGCGCCCACCCCAGCTCCGGCAATGCAAAAAAAGTTGCAACATGTAATGAAACGTCATGTGATGCGACAAGTTTGACACCCGTGTTTTAGAGCTTGGCTTGCTCGTTCTAGGCTTTTCAAGGACCTTTACCTTGGCTTGCATAAGATAGTTGGTTACGACAGATAAAAGGTTAACTATTTTACTTTAATATTTGAATAGGATAGTTAGTTGATGTTTGCAAATAAATTATTTACATTCTCCATATAATTTTGTATGTCCTCATTTTATTGGAAATCTTAGTAGTTTATGCTTATTTATATTTATATTTATATTTAAGGTGTTAAATATTTCTGTTATCTGAATCACCATATTTATCGTTTGCGCAGTGGAATGATATTATTTTCATGATCTTCTGATATCAAGTATCATGTGGAAGAATTTAAAATATTTGAGAATATCAAGTTTCAAATTAAGGAGACTAGATCAATTAGTCCTATTGTGTTGGCTTACTATGCTGTTCACACTGGAAAATTACTCTGATAAGCATCCTGGAAGCCAAAAGAAAACCATTAAACTGTGCCAGATACCTGTCAAATGTCACTGCTGTTATCCCATATGTTTCAATTAAATAGCCTTGACTTTTCCCTCTAATGTGTGTGCTGCCTTTTCTACAAATACAGTCACATCTGTTGGGCTTTATTTCAGGAATGTGAGAAACAAAGCAAATGCTAATGAAAAACCTGTGTCTGTTTTCTGCTAAGCCATTCATGCATGAGAATTCACAGTTATATAATCTTCACTGATGAATAGGCCTTCTTTTGTTCTTATGCCTCTTTGTGGAATCAAAGCACTACTACCACTTGTTTGTTACTCAGAGAATAGAACAAGAGATACGAGGTCATTGAAGGTAGTCTTCCTTCAATTAGGTCACATACACACTGAAGATTAATTGAATACTCATTCTCCTTCCCCAGGGAACCCAGAGGACTCTAGCTGCATAAAATGTATTAGGATTCTCCAAAGGTAATTCCCAGTACTCTTACTAACCTTATATCTCTATTGTTTTACTTAGCAATGCCAAAAACTTATCTTTAGATTTCCAGCATGTAAAGCTACTCTCCATTCTACACAATGCTACAATCTCTTACTTTAATTATACTTTTAAGCAATAAACATTTTATGACAAAAAATAACATATAATTACAATATGGAACATGTGTGTGTATATGTGTATGTGTCTGTGTGTCTCTGTGTGTGTATGTATGTATAGTCAGTGCTTTTTTGGGGGGGAAAAAAGGTGCCTACCCTACAAGGTTCCATCCAAAAAAGGTACCGGAACTCTGTTCTGGGCGTTCTATGACAAAAAAAGCCCTGTGTATAGTATTAGTATTACTAAAACTCTCTTTTTATGACCCTATCATCCCTTAATATGGGGTTAGAGTCAGGGCAACTGGAGCTGAGCATTTACCAGCCAGATGCCCTTCATGATGCCATTCTGAGTTCACAGCAGACATTTTTTTCTTTGTGCCATAGGTGAGAGAGACATCTGCTACTACCTAGGACTGAACTCTCAACATTTCCAATGGGAGATGAGCGCCTTCACCACTAGGCCACCACAACCCTCAAGTAATAGCATTGCTATAGGTTTAAAATCCAATAAGATTTGAGGCAAACCACCATGTTACAGCAGTATGAATTTTGTAAAGATTTAACAAATATGCAGTGTACCATGTCGTTTCTGCTAGACTTAATTGTAGTATTTTATTGGGAAAATATTCCAAAATGCAAAACAAATAAGAATCCAAATTTATGATATGCTCATATCATTCTTATGCTGCCTGCTGCTATTGGGAATATTTTTTTAAATACCTTGTCTTCCTACAGAAAATTGTTGCCCCCCCCCTTGCCTGCATGCAATTAAAATTATTCCTAATTATATTTTAAAATTACTGTATGTGTGGGGAAAACATCACAAAAATTCCTTGATCTGGTAGAAGAGTCTCAGAAGAGAAAATATATACAGAATATATAATCCCTAAATGATTTTAAAAATGCGAATATATAATATATGTGTGTTCTGTATTTTTGGAAGATTTCTTATTAATGGTGTACTTTATTTATCTTTATTTGTGTACTTTCTTCTGTTTCCTGTAGTTATACTACAGTATATCAAGTTGACTTGTTTTACTAGATGCAAGCATATAGCTTGTACAATAGAAGAGTTACTTGATTGGATATGTCAATCTATCAACAAAAATATACATATACATTTAATAAAAAAATACATAAAAACTAAAAAAATAGGTATTTTAGATTTCCCTTGAGTACAAGTGTTTAAAAAAAGAGAAATTATTAAATTTGAAGAAAGCAAAATTCAAGTAATTCTCTTATTCATAAACCAAGTTCAGGGAAGTGACCGACCCCTAATAATTGTTGCTTTGATTTGGGACGTAATGTAAGATGACTTTCATAAGACCTATAAGCCAGTTTCCTCATTTGAGGAACATCTAAAATTATCACACAAATAAGGAAGATATAACCCTTTGGCTTTCAGTAATTTAAACACTGATAGGTTGGGCACATAGAGAAATGATACATGTGTTGTTTGAAGCTCCTTCTGAAACCTCTAGCATCATGATTTCTGACAGGACAATCAGACTTTATGACATCTTCATAACTGAGGAAATTGCACTGTCCATTGTTATAGGCCATTGATCAGGAGATATTAAATTTTGATATAAAAAAATGCTCACAAGAGTACAGCCTTTTGAAAATCTAGCACTGATTTGCTGCTACAGTGGTTTCAGAAGCAAGATTATGTCTTGAAAAACTGCCTATGGTTTCCAAACCTATTTTCCCATTGCCTCCAATTACTTCTAAAAAGTACAGATATCAAAATTCCTTCCACAGGCTAGTTGGTCAGTATGTTGCCTCCTACATAACATTTCTTACTACTTTCCTACATGGGAAAGCATGCTACTGTGTCACTGAGCCATTTTTTAAAAATGGGCAAGATTCATTATTTATTATTATTATTATTATTATTATTATTATTATTAATCGCCTATTACTATTGGTACTACTCTTGCTTGCGTTTGCCACAGTCGTTCTATTTCTATTTGTAGGTCTTTGTATTTTATTATCTTCTCCAGTTCTTTCTCTTCTATTCTGCTGTCTCCAGGCACTGCCACGTCCACTATCCCACCATTGACCTGCCTGCAACTGTGTCTTCCATTGTGCCATCAGTCTTTGCACAAACTTTCTGATGTTTCTACTGACTCCTGTTATTTCTAGGCACTTGATTATCCAGTCATGTGGCAGAGAGTCAAATGCCTTTTTATAGTCAATCCATGCCACATTCAGGTTGGTCTTCCTTCTCTTGCAGTTTTCCAAGATCATTTTGTCTATTAGGAGTTGATCTTTTGTTCCTCTGGTATTGGGGTGGTTTCCTTTCTGCTCAGGTGGAAAGAGATTGTTTTCAACTAGATGCTGTTGTACTGCATCAGCTACCACACCAGTTAGCAAATTGAAAGTTGTTGGTAAGCAGGTAATTGGCCTGTAGTTGCCTGGTGCTGCCCCTTTTGCTGGATCTTTCATTATCATTATCAAGTAATGAAAGTTGTTAGCCACTTTTCAATTTCTCCTCCTTGTAGTATGTTGTTGAACGGCTTGGCAATGAGTGGGTATAGAATAAGTAGATGTTTCAACCAAAAACCATGCAGTTCATCTTCACCTGATGCTGACCAATTCTTGATTTTACTTGCTCTTTTCTCTACCATTTCTGCTGTTATTATTAGTTCTTTCATTTCAACTTTTGTTTTATTTGCATCCACGTCTTTTAACCAAGCTGTGTCCTTGTTGTATTTCTTTGGGTTATCCCATATCTGCATCCAGAACTGCACTGCTTCTTTCTTGTCAGGTACTGACTGATTCATTGCAGTTTCTCCATTGATTGGATTGAAATTGGAGGTTCTACCTATAATTTGCTATTTGAGCTTCGTATCTGCTGATCTTCCTGGCTATAGCTGTTATTTGCTGCTTTATTATTTCCAGTGCTTCCTTGATCTTCCTTGTTTCTAAGTGGTATATCTTGATTAGGTATTCTTTGGTTTTCTTGTTCTTCAGCTTCTTTCCTTTCATCTGTTCTAGCTTGCTTGCATCTGATCTTAACTTGCTGATCTTATTTTCCAGTCTAACCTTCCATTTTTGTGGTGTACTGTTTGATTTTTTTTCTTCTTTGTTGATTTTGCATCCCAGGTATTCAGTTATAACTGCAGCTGTGCTGTACATTGGTTGGTTTGTTTCTTGCAATGAATGAGTGCTTATGCTTGATGTTGCAGTATTTGTATCTTATAATGCTTGTGCTAGCTGTTTCTTTGGAACAAGTTTCAATGCAGGCAGCCTTATTCTGTTGTTTTTGTGCTGTTCTAGATGCTCAGTTATTGTTTGTTTCAATTCTTTTATTTCTTCAGTTAGAGGGCTTTGTTCTTCCTGAGGAAGAGTGCCTGGTTTCCAAATGAAAACAGTTGTATATCTCTGCTGGATTCCTCTACTGCCAACTCCCCCTGGTTTGCCTCTACATTCTGGGTTACTTCTGGCAAGGCTTTGATTTCTTTGCCGTGGGTAAACATTTGCAGTTCATCCAATTCTGTTTCTGTGAATACTTTATTTCATATTATAAATCAACATTTATCTGCTAGTCTCTGTTCTGTTATTTCTTATTCTGGATATTGTTCTTTCCAGAACTGGTGCATTTGTTTCAGATATCCTCTTCTTGTTGGACTTGATCTGTCATAATAGATTATTATTTCTTTGTTTTCAATCACTTGTATTTGCGACAGGTAAATACCTTTTCTTCCAGTAGTTCTGCAGCTACTGGCCCTGGTTGCTCAGCCAACAGTCCTGAGTCCTGTAGCCCATTTTTCACCAGATATCCAGGAACCCCAATATCTAGTGTGGACCTTGTTAACCCGGGCAACATCCGAGCCGGTATGTTTACATCTCACCATATTTTTTATTGGAGAGACACTCTTTGTCTGACTCCTCTGATGAGACCTGTCCAGTATGGTTGAACCTCTGGCATAGCTCTCATCTTCCTCAGAGTGCACAAGCCCCACAACCAGATCAAGGTTGTTGTTGTTGTTGTTGTTGTTATCTGATTATTAGTATATATTGTGATGGAAGGATGGAAGGCTAAGTCAACCTTGAGACCCATCAGGATCGAACTCCAGGCTGTGGCAGAGTTTTCCTGCAATACTGCATTCTATCCTGTGATGACTTCCTGGGACATTTCCCCAGACATTAGTTTGGACGAGGAAAAGCCAGACACAGAAACATTGGGGGGAGATGTGGAGAAATGCCAAGAGATTGCCAGCGGATATAAGCCAGGAGCAGAGGAGCACAGTGGAGTGACTGTACAAGCAGCCAGCTGAGCTAGGGGCAGGAGAGGCACAGCTATAGCTGGGAAGCCCAGAGGCTTCAGGTGGAGAAGGCACTAGCTGCAGCTGGTCAGTGGAGATGAGGAAGAACTGCATCTTCCTCCTGATCAGGGATTACATAGAGCTGAGAGGAGGCAGGCACAATGAAACTCAGCCAGGCTTCTTGTGAGGAAGCAGTCTCACTCCTCTTGATGGGCCGCACTGGGATGCAGCTATTTAGCTCAGCAAGTAGAGTGAAACAACACTGGAAATAACATGTCTGCTTCCTTGCTATTTCTTCAGCCTTCATGATTCTTGCCTTGACTCTCAGACTGGATTCTGTACCTTCGGATCATGCCTCTTGAATTCTAGACTTCCCTTTGCTTTGTGGACTTGCCTTGTCTTTGTGCTGTGGACTGGTACTGGCTTTTCTTGAGAAGCCTGTTGAATTCATTGGGGGGGGGGTGCCGGTATTGGCAAAAGGAATTGCAGGATAATACTAATTTGGGCTTGGAAGCCTTAATAAAGATTCCTAACATCCGTGGTATGTATGTGGGGGGGGGGGGACAGCACATAACCATTGTGCTACCAAGGCTCCTTTTAGACAAATCTAATAAGCAAAGAGAAATTTAAAATCTTCCAAAGAGTTTTCTAAAATTAATGTTTCATAAAACACAGACAGCGTTTTATAAACATTGTTTTGAAAGAAATATTAATGTGGGTACATGTTTAAAAATGTTGATTATATAAAGGGACAAGTCACATAGAAAAGCCTACCATCTGTATTAATTTGTTGCTTTTGCTGAATATTGAAAAGTTATATCTACTGGTATGAAGGATACCTCTAGATCAAAATCAAATATTTTGTTACAGCAAAATTTTAACCATTATTCATGTGACAAGATGTGGTTTAATAGGTTTTGATTCTTGTTCTGTTTATACAGAATTTGCCATTGGTTCTATCACATTGGCCTTAGGATATCATATATGATCTGAGTTAATGATGGAAGGACATTTATTATAAAGCTAGAATAAGAATCAAACTAATTTAATAGCTCCGCACTTATCAGGGATTGATTGAAAGATGAAACAACTCTCTGAGTTGATTTGTATTTGAACTAAACTTTCATCAAAGAACATTAGCATTCTCTGACCTTGTCTCTAATTAACCACAAGAGCAAATATCAACCAATCACCTTAGTAAAAATTGGTCATCCGGAAAATATTACGGTGTCTAATTAATGGATATGCTTTTATTACATTGCTTATACTTTCTTCAAAAAACCCCACACAACTTTCTTAGATTTTATTATTATTATCTTTAGCCTATTTATGATTGTCATTTGGATTTTAGGAATGAAAAATTTATCAACTTATAGTTCAAACATTTAAGTAAAAAAATGATCCTTTTGCAAAGGAAATAGCATTAGGATCCCTCTAGTGAACTGTGTCTCTAGAAGGTAGTCCATCTTCCTGCTGTTAAAGATTGAAGATTAGATTAAAGAATTTAACCTTAAACTAGAGTTTTCTAGTATTGTGAACATACTCATGTGCAAAAATACAAAGATGTACTGTATTTTCAAGCTGCTCAGAACAAGTTTGCCAAGTTCACATATATCATTTAAGTATCAAATGTTTTCATTACCAAACATGAAGGACCTACTCTCTGGAATTCACTCTGGCTAGGAGAGTTATTAGAGAAAGAATTTGAGAATAAAAGATGATTCTATCCAAACTCTATCCAAAGTTGGCTCAATTGAACAGAGTGAAACTCACTCCTCTATTCAATCCAATGAAGGTTCTTCTTCGAAACAGATATAATAGTCTTCCCTCATTTCCTGATTTCTTCATGCTCAACTCCATTATGTTTGTATACATGGTCTTTGTTATATGTTCTTCACTTATGTTTGAAATAATCATAAAATATCAGTCTAAAGGCAGATGAAATGGACAGTATGCTATAACGAAGCAGTTTATTCATCATCATGCTAGAGTTTAAGTTCAATTATTAGAATTAAATGTCTGGAATCATGTCTGACAAACTTTGGTATTCTCACCTATTAAATATGTTAATGACTATCACTTTGGGCAGCTTTAAAGTGGATTCCATTATTTTATCATGAAGAAAAGGGCTATCAATGACTATGAGATATCATAGCAGTAATTTAAACATTAGTTTCTATAGAGCAGCAATGAAAGCAAGAGATCATCTTCCCGTCACACTTCTAAGCTTTCTAGATTCATCTGACTGGTCACTTTCATAACACAGGGTGCTGGACTAGAATAAGCAGAATTCTGTATATGTTCTTATCTTAAAATAATAAAATAGTGAACACGAGAGCACTGCAGACGTATGAAATGAAGGAGCAATAGCCCAACTGCATCTACTAAGAAGTACAAAAATAATCCAGACTGTCTAGATGAGCTTTTGTAAAATCCTGTTGCGTGATGCTGTGATAACATCCCCTGCTTAACTGCCCCATGAATCTCTATTTTGTCCATCATCCTTCCCCAAATGTTATTAGTTGATCACTACAGCAGTGCCAACAATATAGAACAATTCTTTGGTTTAGGGATTGCAGAAACAAGAGAATACAATCCCTACATTCCTTTTCCCCTGGCACCTGGATTCTTACTACTAGTGGCCCACATGTACACTACAGATATACCCACAGGTATACCATTTCTGAATAAAGGTGAACTTCTGCTGGTTTCTTGAACAGTCCCTGAAGTTTTTCTGTTAACAGTACAGAAATGATTCGTGGTTTGCCTTTTCTGAGAAGTTGTTTTTACTTTTGCTCTAGCATAAAGCCATGATGTTCCCTGATAGGCATCCATCCAAGACTGAACCAGGTCTGGGCCTGCTTAGTAACAGAGTGTAAATTAATTTGCATAGCATTCAGTCTTTGAATAGCATATAAATCTGCAGCATGAATTTACCCCTGGACAATAAATATTTCCCAGAATAACCCCTTATGTTCTTAAGTCTATTACAGATCTGTTGGTGGTGGTTTTCAAGGTATTTGTGTGCACTTCCAAAATATCTATTAGTCACCATTCTTGCTTTGTCTCTGGTTTCATTTTTAAATCAAATGGAAATTCCTATGAATTTTCAAAAGAAAAATCCATGGCATAAAGATCTGTTCAAACATTTTTTAAAATTCAGAATGACTTTTAATTGTAAATAATGTCATTCTTTAAGCAATCTAAATTATTATAGTTGTCTAAAAATGCCATTAGGATATATCCCTAAACTCAAACTCAAAATAACTTTATTACGGTCGTAGACCAGCAATAGCCATCACTTTTTACAATATATAATAATAATAATAATAATAATAATAATAATAATAATAATAATAATAATAATAAAAAATAGTACTATCCCTAAATATTTGCAAAGATTGGGGGGAGGGTATTTAACTATTTATCACATAGAAGATTTGCATGTGGTCAAATTGTATGTTTTAGTGAATCCTAATTCAGCACAAATTGATACTAGATACAAAGTTAAACATGATATCCTTCTTCAGATTTGAATCCATCCATTTTATAGACATTCCACAATTTTGTTCAATTTATTTAGCAATATGTCTGCTATTCCCACCATCTATTATATTGGAACCATGCTCCATCTGGATTACTGTGAAAGATACAAAATAGCGGCCAGCGTGATTATTGAAATGAAAAAAGAATCTGTGATGTTGATCCTAGTGATCATGAAGTGCATCTACTATAAAATACATTATTGAAGAATTTGTCGATCGATGAAATGTTGGTTCCATATTCAACTCCAAAGGCTGCATATTTTTGAAATAGTGTGATCAGTTAATAAATCAAATTGTTTTAAATAAAATCTGGAATACATTTATTCCGTTTGAGAAAGAAGTTATACACAAAAATAAATTAGTACTAGTTAATAAATCAAATTGTTTTAAATACAGTCTGGAATACATTTATTCTCTTCGAGAAAGAGGTTATACACAAAAAATAAATTAGTACTAGTCTGCTTTCTTGTTTATTCCAATTTCTCTGAATAGGGATTATTGGTAAAGCCTCAGATTTATGAATTTCAGGGATTGCTCAAGAATACCTTAGTTTACACATGCTTCTTCTTAAATGTTATTTTAATCTAGAGTACACTTTTCGTAAAGGAAATAAATATTTCATAATTTATGCTATGCTTTATCGAGGTTATATAAAATCTGAAAATATATAACATTTTTTTATGTAAAGATGACAGAATTACAGTTCCATGATGGTAAAGAAGACATCAGAAGCTGGAATCAGGCTTAAAGTTATATTTAAATTATTGTTCTGATGCACTTTTCAAAATTTGGCTTTTCTAAATATTCTTGATAACAGTTTAGTGTGAAAGTTAAGGTACAAGCTATTTGGCCATTTGGGCTAGTCATTCTCTTTCAGTTCTCGGAAGCAAGCAATACCAAACCACTGCTGAAATCTTGCCAATAAAATGGTAGGGACTTTCTGAAGTAACCAGCAATCAATGCTGACTCAAAAGCAAACACCCCAATCACACATTAATGCTTTGATTATATATCTGGACACCAGAGTTGTTTGTCTGAATTTAAGTACTGGAATTATCAACTAAATCTACATCCACATTTTTACTGTCCTTACTTTCATGAGGAAACATCTACTGCCTTCCTGCTGTATAAGTTGTTAAAATAGGTTTTATCGGAAAATATGTATAAAAATGAGTCCTATGCAGTTTACAGATTCAGTCCTTTCACTATGTATGAAACAGTAAGAATCATGTCTAGTTCTCTGGGAAGCATACAAGTTATGATGCCAATCACACTGATTTTTCCTCCTTAATATTATGTGGAATGCTCTCTAATCTGTTGCCGCCTCTGTTTGCTTTGCCCTTTAAACGGTCAGCCTAAATGAGACACAATTATGCCTAATTGGACTAGCAGAGAAATAATAGCATTGAACATAACTCTTTCCCTTTACCCCAGGGTGTAGTGAGGATTAATTAGGTAATACTTGTAAAAGGGGGGGGGGGTGAGCTTGAAGATGAAAGGACTGAGCCCTGTTAAGTAGAAAACCTGAGTCTCATTCCTGTTGGGTTTTGTTGGGTAGGGTTTTTTGTTTTCCTGGTTAAGACATAATGTTCTTCCAACTTACAGCTTCATCCGCTACAGTGCCTGGCAAGCTTGAGTATCTTTTTGTGACTGCATTTTGGGCGAGAAGTCCACTGCCAGGCAGAGATTAACTGTAGCAGGTGAATAGACCTCTTTGAAAATAGAGTTATTGTATTAAGGCTTTTTAAATAAAGGACATGGCCTGCCACACACAATATTTCTTTATGCCCTTACTCACCCACCCGTACTTACACACCATCTCTCTCAAGCCCTACATATAATTCAATAAGATAATAGGCATGAAGGCTCAAGTAGTGTTTGCCTCTGTGGAAGCAGTCCCCTGTGCTTAGTAGTATATTCAAAAATGAGCAAAAGCTAACTGGTAAAAGGTTTATTTTATTTCACTGCTGATGTACTCTCAGAACTTGCTCGGACGTTTTTACAAAAAAAAAGAAAAAAGAAAAGAATCCTAAGCATTTTGAGATATTTAGATTTAAAAGACTCCCACATGAAAACAAGACAGTGGAGTTCACTAGTTAGCAGACCAAAAAAGCAAAACATGATGATTTGGCTTACTTCTAAACAGTTATTTGGGGGGGAGGGAAATTCCCCATTAGAAACCTGTGAGATATACAGACATCCAATACATGTGTTTCATTTGCAAAGGAAAATAATTGTTTTACAAGTACCCACACATATTTTAATTCTATTAAAACATACAGAAAAAGAGATACTTTAGATTCCCAATCTGTCAAGTTTCGGAGAGCCTTTTAAGACCTAGTTCTTTGCCCAGGCTTTTGGCTAAAGGTGTTGAAGCTCTTATGAATATGAAGCATATTTTTCACTGTTGCCTAGCTCTGCCATCTTTTTGCTCCTTTATTTTTATTGTTATATTTTATATTTTATTATATTTTATTTTTCTGTGTCTTTGCATTGTGAACCACCTAGTCATTGAGAATCAGTTGATAAATAATAGTAAATAAATACATATGTAAATAAATGGGCATGCTTGGGAAAAACTGGTGATATAGCAATCGTCTATGGAGATTCTCAGTCATCCAGGTCATAGTTATCCCAAAGATGCTTTTTCATGAGGCAACTGGACTGTCTTGTTTTTCTTTGAAGACGTTTCACTTTTCATCCAAGAAGCAAAATGTCTTCAAAGAAAAACAAGAAAATCCAGTTGCCTCGTGAAAAAGCATCTTTGGGATGATATAGCAATCCTTTTTTAAGGTTAATGTGGTAGGACTCACAATAATTAAATCCATTGGTGATTGGATAGTCAGGAGCTTTAACCTACTTTTTAGCTTAACCTACCTCACATGATTGGTGATAGGATCTTCAACAGATCCTTCCAAAGAGGCGCCATCACAAAAATGTTCTATCCTGTTTTCCAACCAATTCTATTTTTTTAATTCAACTGCTCTTTCATTTTATGCCTCTTCTAATTCCAGAAGTCTTTTTCTTTCTCCCCTTCATTTCCTTTGAAGCTTCTCTTAATATGTTACTCCTTTTAACTATGCTAAGAAAGAATGTTTTTCACTGATTCCTTTCTGAACGTATCAGTGATTGCTTTCTAATTCTTGTTTCAGAGAAATTTATAAGTAAAGTAAGTCCTGATAAAGGCTACAGAGCTGTATTTCTTGCTTGCTGTCTTTCATTTATTTTATGCATTATGTTGTATTTTTCCAGACTTTTATCTAAAACATTTGTGCTAATTAGTTATCTCATTGTTTGCAAGGGGTAAGGATTTTAAGCCCTGATCCTCATCTAAAGCTGACGCTTTAGACATATATCAAAAGATAAAAGCAGAATTTCTATCTCAAATACAATAGGTAATTTGAAAATTTAAATTCCATACAAAATCTCCATACAAAGCTCCACATAAAAGAGAGACATGGAAAAAGAAAGGGAGCAATATGCAGTCTGGTGCCTGGCATTGCTGATAAAACTCCTAGGGAAGGGGAGTTGCAAGGTTGTCAAGATCGGATTTTTCTTATCAGATCTTCAGGTTAGAAGACAAGAATTCTCTTCAATTGGAAAATGAAAACACACTGTCTCCAAATGAGGAGGAGCTTTACAATGATTATACTACATTGATTTGAAATTCATTCATTGCAGCTTTCCAATATTACTAGCATCATGGGAATGAAGATCTTGAACACCTTTCAAGCTAGTTTAGAATATTTGTGTGAAATGTTTACAAGCATAGATATCAGTTTTTGTAAACAAACAAAAAGCTTGGGAGTTATGCAGCATTCTTTTCCCATGTTCCATAAACCCTTAATTAAATTTAAATAAAAATTAGCTTTATTATCATAAAATTAATATATTTTTACTAGCATAGATAAAAACAGTTTTTACAAATTTTAAAAAAATCTATATTTTGTGGCATTTTCTCTTTGTTATCAGTCACTCTGCTGATATACCAAGATATGAATTATCATTGTATATCTACTTTTGCTGAAGTAGTGGATTATAAAAATACAAGATCCTTGCAATTATTCCTGGTTTGGAGCAGGTGTATAAATCAAATTAACAGTCTCAAACTACTTTTGGGGCTATTAAGTTAGTTCTGGTATTTGGAAGAGAAACTAAGGATGCAAGCAGAGATGTCAATTTGTTAAAGATATATTCAAAACTGGGCTGGATATTTGCTCACTTCAGGCTAAAATTCCAAAGATCAGCAACTATACACAGGGGGGTTTTTTAACCAGCAGTTTGTGATGGAATGTAGTAAGAGGATGGATTCACAGGAAGGAGAGGGAGGATTCCAGTAAGAGGCAAAAATATTATGTGTGACACAAAGAGGGTAAAGACAACCACTACCTATATTGTAAATGCAGATAGTAGAGTTCGCAATCTGGCAAGATTTTGTCTATAAATGTGAAAACAGTAAAGAACTCAGCTTGGAAGAAACACCTTGTATAATTCTAGTTTTGGGCCAGACATAATCTCAGAGCATGTTTTAGGTAGTTCATAAAACAATATAGCAATAGCTCTTAAACTTATATACCACTTCACAGTGTTTTACAGCCCTCTCTAAGTGGTTTTACAGAGTCAACATATTGCCCCCCACAATCTGGGTTCTCATTTTACTGACCTCAGAAGGATGGAAAGTGGAGTCAACCTTGAGCTGGTAAGACTCGAACTGCTGAACTGCTGGCAGCCAGGAGTTAGCAGAAATAGCCTGCAGTACTGAATTCTAATCACTGTGCCACCACAGCTCATATTATGCTAAATACTGCCAATGTCTGCCCTTATAGACATAGTCCTTGACTTCCAACCACAATTGGGACCACAACTACCATTGTTAAGTGATGTGATTGTTAAATGAGTCATCATGTGACTGTGTCTGATGTTACTACCTTTTTGTCATAATTGTTATATGAATCCAGTTTCTACCATTGATTTTGCTTATCAGAAGCAAGCAATTTGTGATTACATGACCCTGGGTCATTGCAGGGTTACGCGATCATAAATACAAGCTGGATTCCAGGTACCTGAATCATGATCACATGACTGCAGGGATGCGGTAATGGTCATAAATGTGAGGCCTGATCATAGGTCAATTTTTTCTAACTTTGAACAGTCACTAAACAAATGGTTGTAAGTCAAGGATTATCTATAGCTTGTTCCAGTCTTCAACAGGACAATGAATTCTGGGAGTTGCAGTCCCAATATATCTGGACAAGATGGGAAAGACTTCTTTAGCTTTTTTAGACAGTTTTAACCACAACCTGTTGGATGTCCAAGCTATTCCCAACTTACTTACTTACTTACTTACTTACTTACTTACTTACTTACTTACTTACTTACTTACTTACTTAATTACATATAGCCACCTGTCTCATGAGCTTCAGATATTTGGTGCTCTGTATTAGATTGTTTCATTATATTAATTGGGTAATCAATAATAATCACTTTTTTCAAATAACTTTTATTGTCCCAAAAATGTGGAATAATTATACTAACAATAATAAAGAAGTCTTTTTAATTGGAATGTCTAAATTTGTATACCCAATTACAAGTCTAATTTTAAAAAATATTATTTTTAGTTATTTGAGTCGATTTTTAATAGAAAGGATAAATAATAAATAAATAAATAAATAAGAGGTAAAGACATAAATTCAGCTTAGAATGATAATTTTCTGAAGAGCGTTACTGAAAACAAATGTGGGTGTTTGGTGTCATTCCTGATTTGTTTGCCTCTATTTTCTCATTTATCACCTAATAAATTAAGGTATTATGATTCACTCTGTTTATTGGCTAAAATCTTTTACCTAAACACTTTATAAATCATAAACATAGTAATAGGAATAGCTAAATTATCAGGATCTAAATGCTATCCCAATGCAAATCAAACAATATCAAACCTGAACCAGCAGGAATTAAAATCAAGCAGAAACATTCAACCTCGACATCTGTTTTAAAAGCAACAGAGGAAGAAACTTGATAAATGGAACTGTCAGATAAAAGTTCCTTTTCTTTAACAATTTAGAAAAAGTGCATGGCTCTACTGTATGCCTGATATTAGGATGGATTTTAAATATAATTATGTTATCTGGTTTTCTTTTGTATTCAATGATAGAAGCAAATAACTAGTTCAGTCATGGATTAATTGCAAGAAAGGATATAAACAAAATCTGACCAAAATGGAATCCATATAAACTGGGAATCTGTATATTGGAATGAAATTCAAGGTATTTCTGAGCTCAAAAATCTAAAGGAAAAATATATAAGAAAATAGTATTACAGAGAAAGAGCTTAGAGCTGGGAACATCCGGTATTAATACTTTTAATAACTGAAATTGAACAGAATAGACTATTGTCTATATGTGGCATTAATAGGAACTGAATTCACTTTATGGAAAGAAAAAAATTATTTTCATAAAAGAAGGAATGATTAAGTAATCAGCTTTTGCTCAATGCTTAACAGGATTTACTCTGCCTTTTAAAATCCAGGATTCTACAGCTCCTCTACTTCTGACAAAGATTTCCAGCTTCATTCTTTTAGTTTGGCCATTCAAACATAATAGTTCAAATGTAAATTGACAAAAATCCATTTTGATAAATCTTTCAGCCTGTTTTCGAAGCAGAATGAATAGAGGAAAAAAGCTACAGCTACATTGTAAAGGAAATTGCTATGCAAGCCAGCATACAGTCGTTTTTCCAATAACATACATTAAAAAGAAAGTC
Source organism: Protobothrops mucrosquamatus (assembly GCF_001527695.2). Classification (NCBI taxonomy): domain Eukaryota; kingdom Metazoa; phylum Chordata; class Lepidosauria; order Squamata; family Viperidae; genus Protobothrops; species Protobothrops mucrosquamatus. Next base: position 41,372 of record NW_015386931.1, on the reverse strand, counting down.
AAGTTTCAAATCTCTTAAATTCCAAATTACAAGGTCTGGAAGTTAAGAAGATTAAATAATAACCAACAAGGAGACTTTATTATATTTTCATAAAAAATCCAATTTATTTAAAATGTTGATTTTATTGATTGATTGATTAATTGATTGGTTGATATCAAATCAGTGATGACTTAGAGAAATCATATAAACAGACTTTGTCCATGATAATCTGAACTCAGCTTGGTCCAGTTTGATGTCTTTACTGTCAATTCTGATTGCTTGACTTATTGTTTGGTGTAATTCATATTTAATCATAATCCCATATTTTTCACTGTGCTCCTTGACTTTATTAGAGCTTGCAGATAACAGAGTAGTGTTATCAACAATACAATTTTTGAATTTTTTTGTCTAATTTTGAATGCACTCATCTAATTCATATATTCTGTATATAGGATGAATAAACAAGGACAGAATATACAACTGTTTCTTCAACATCTGACATCTTTCTTTCCATATAGGACTCTAATCTGCATTGGATGATCCTCAAACATTATTTTACTGACATGAAATTATAGATTCTATGTGATATTTTGCACACCCTGTTAAATAAATGACAATATAAAAGAAAGGAGACTTATTTATTTAATAAGTGTTTAGGCTGCCCATCTTGTATACAAGGCTCTCGGTAGCTCATACTAAAAACAGTAGGGATGGTCAGAGTTAAAAATAACAACAATGACAATAAAAAATAAAATAAAACATCAGCCAGGAAGACTCACAACTATTCAGCCAGGAAGACTCACAACTATGAAATTCTTTCAGTATACTAAGTATAAACAGTATGATTTTTTTATTGAAAACATCCAATTCCTATCCATTTCAATGTATAGATGACTAAGACATCAATCTGTAGTCAGTTTATTTAATATTTTGTTTTGTTGAGCTTTCACATATTAATTCTTCTTTAGCTAATCTAAAATGCAGATAATAAGACAAATTTCATCATCTGGTGTCTTTATTTTGTCAATTTCCACCTCTGCTCACAGCATACATCAGTCAGAGATTGCTTCACTAGATTTATTGAGTAAACTATGATTACCTGGTTTTCTACAACATCATGTGCCATAGTTAACAAATAGTTAACAAATCACACAACATATTAAGCCATAAAAAAGCAACTACCTCTTAAAAAGCTCCCTTGAATGCTCAAAAGAAGGACAAGATATAACTGATATGCATTAAATGTGATTCTTCAAATAGGATGCAAGAATAATTAAGCATATTAAACAAATTTATACATAATTTATAACTTCATAAATAACATAGTAAATTTATAGTATAATTTATATGCATTAATTTATAATAAATTTATAAATAAATAAATAAATGTTAACTAAATAGATGACTTAATATTTGCAGTGTGTAAATAATTTCTCAAGGGCAGAAAATTATGATTTGTAAAAAGTTATACGTAACACATACAAGACTAAAAACAAGTTATTCAAGCCATCAAATGGTTTAAGTAAGGAATGGCAAACGTCTTAACATCTCAAAGTTATGCTTCAATATAAAATGTAAAGATTCTCTTAGTTCATGTTCAACTACTTCTAAATATGTCTACACAATTTTTATGGCAACAAATAGAATTGATTTGTCATTGTCACTTCTGGGAAGGTTTTTTCAACTTTAACCTTTGAATTTAAAGGTGGTCTCTCCTGCTAGCACTTATCAAGTCCAGCATTTTCAAGATATAAGGTGTATAATGTGAGGTACCGGTAAAATATCTAATTGTGATTTTGTGGACATAACCATATAGTTTTATTGGCAACAAATAATTTTTTATTATGTTTTTCCAATTCTGTTTAATTTGTTAATATTAGTCAAGGTCAGTTAAGTGTCATCTAAATATTCCACCTATTCATTCATATTTTTTAAGAAGCTAAATGTGCACAAGAAGTAGCCACTGATTACAAGCTGATGTATTAACTATCCATGTATATCTCACAAGGTTTTTTGCATACATTAAGGATTTCCTGATATTTTTGAAGGTCTTGTTGAACATCAATATTGAATGTCCTACTACTACGTGCTCACCTCATGTATTAAATGCAGAAAGCCACACAATAAAGTTGGAGCTGAACTTAAGAGGTGGCATTGGTTAATCTTCCCATTAATTTCATGATATGCATATTTTTTTTAAAAAAATACTCAATAATTTTAAAAACTTATTCATATAAGCATTCTGATCTAAACAAATTATAAATATGTTTCTATAATGCTTTTAAACTCTGCACTCAAGGATCAAGCCAAAATATGTATTCTTGGCAGTGTTCTGCCAATGTAAATGTGTGTTCTGCCAATTTTATTGCTGAAGGGATGATATGAAATATTTATAGGAAAAAAGGTAAAAACAATGGCTTTGACACTGAAGATTACTCCTTACTGTTTCATTCTCTTAGATTTTCTCATGTAAAAACTGCATTCCTTCTTTTTTTTCACATGTGTCAAATTTCATGCAGGTAGTACTCAACTTACAGCCATTTGTTCAGCAACAATTCCATGGTACCACAACAATGAAGTAAATGACTTAGGATCAGTCCTCACACCTGCACCCGTCATAGCATCCCCACAGTCATGTAATCCAAATTTGGTCTCTTGGCAACCAGCACGAATTTATACTGGTTGCAGCATCCTGGGGTCATGTGAATAACCTTCCCAGCTACCTTCCAACAAACCAAGTCAATGGGGGAAGCCAGATCAATTTAAGAGAGGTCAGCATGGTATTCCAGGATGTTAGAGAGGGGAGTTAAAAAGTCTCCAGAAGAAATAAATATAAAACTACTTCTATTCTTTGATAATAAAACTGTGTAAGTGAGATCATATAGTCTCTGGGAGTCAAACTCAATTTGTATATCTAGACAAATCCTTGCCATCTTGTTAAGTAATGACTTACAGCTCTTTCAGGGATACTCTTGTATTCCTTTGATTCTACCCATTCAATGTAAAGGTTGTCTTCCCTTTTGTATTTCGTTGTTTCATATTCATCTCAGTTTATTTTTTCAATAGTATCCATTCCACCATGCTAATGAACATCCCTCAAATTCTCAGGACTTGTCTGCTAATATATTACATCTACACCATTAATGAAACATTTCTTTCCATTTTACTCTTCTATTTATTCAACCAGAGGAGTTAAGTGCAGCCTACACCTTTCAATAGGAACAGTATCCCCTAAATCTGAATCTTTCTCATTAAAGTAATGGTATTTCTGGCACTCTGGGAATTGTTTTTTCTTTACTCTTAAAATACATGAGGCTCACCAACAAATCCTGATAAGCACTGAATGAAGGGGCCCATTAATCATTCTTAAAGGAATAACTTTGCAATACCATCTTTGTCTCCTCCTCAACCCTCTATGGAGAAGAATCACTTTAGTTATTCCAGTGTTAAAGTTCACCTTTTTTCTTTGCCAACAATACAATAGTGACAAACTGGTTAAAGGGAGTGAAATCTGAGACTTCTCTCCACTTCCTGAAGACTGTTTTTCAGAGACAGCCTACTGTTGGCAGCACTAAAGTCTGGTTCATTCAAGGTTCTTTTCCACACTTCCACCAAGCTAGCATTTATGATGTTACCTGGTTGGGTAATGAAACATCTGCAAGAAAACAACCAAATTCAGAGAGCACCAAGACCCCACTCCTCACTTCTCTTGCTACCTCTGGCAGATTCTGGCAGTTTGGGGAATTGCTGTCATATCTCAGCTGACCTCAAGGCTAGCAGGTCTGGGCAGGGAATGGGGAGAAAATCAAGGGGAGGAGATTTTTTGTTTTTAGTTTTTGGATTGTTCAGAGCAAAGTCCTGGCACATAAAAAGTCACATCTCCATAGTTGGCATCTCTTACCAGCTGAAAAAGCTGATAGCTGATCATTGTAGAAATGCAATGATATGAGATAGATTCTGCTTTGCTGCATCATTTGGCAGAACCTGTGAGATGTTTGGCAGCTCATTTAGCATTTCCTCAGAAAAGCTCTAAACCAGTGGTTCTCAACCTTTTCTTCACCATGGAAGGCTTTTAACTACCTTTTGTGGCCTCGGACCATGGCCACAGACCACCAAGATTTAACTTAAGATTTAAATCATAACATTTCTTCAAGTCTTCACTGACCCCTGTGATGACATCATGCCTTCCCCCAGGGATCCGTGAACCCACAGGCTGAGAACCACTGCTCTAAATAAATGTTTAAATATTTATCAAACCAGTTGACACTGGGAAATGGTTGCAAGATGAAGTGGGAGGATTCACTTCACCTTATATTCTTGAGAATGTTTCTAATACTACTTGAATTTGTAAATTACTTATGAATGGTGTACAGTGGATAGATTGGAGGTGCTTGGCGGTGTCCAACACCGTTTACATTCCTTACTCCCAGAGCATTTTTTAAAGTGCAGACAGTGATTATGCAAATGGAAGAGTTGATTACAGTTCAAGTAAGTCAGTATGAAGAGCAGGCATGTTTTAACACAAAAGGGCTTTACTGAACATCAAAACAAACATGAGAAAAGAAGCCAAGAACTTCCCCTCACCCCAACCAGGATTTACCACCAAAAAAACTTTAAATTGCTTTGCACGCATATACTTATATTAGAGGTGAAAGCAATTAGCTTTTCAATAAAAGCTTTTCTCCAGCTGTGCTCCATTTTAATGAGGGCAGCAGTGAGAAATAGGCTGTAAGTACAGAAAGTAAGTACAGACTTCAGATTGTTGATCAGATGGATTTCAGAAATGGCAGAGAATAGTAGGATTTGTTTTCTATTTTTTACTGTTCATTCTAATTTATTGGGGAGTTCAGGCAATGTAGTATCAACTCTAGCCTTTTACAACTGTTCACTTAATCATATGAAGTTTTCAAAGAATATACAAAGTAAAGCTCCTGAAGTTTTGAGTAGAATCATACTGCACGAGAAAAAGAGATTATACAGAGATGGTTTAACTCCTAGACTAATTTCTAGATTAATTACTATGTGTTCAATCAATAATTATGAAAGTCTGCCATCAGCACACAATATATTTGACTAGTTGCTTTTTTTAGTTCCCCACCAGAAAAAAGTAGGTGTATAATTTCTTTGTTAGAGAATCAATAATTATAAGAGTAATTTCTGAAAATATGTACATGTCTTAGACAAAATAGCATATTAAACAACAGTGCTCGAGATATTTTTATAATACCACAGTAATTGTAACAGTTGTTCTTTTAATCTTAATTTTCCATACTCGTAACAGATACAAAAATATTGATACAACACTGAAGATACTAATAAAATAAAAATGATATAGAACAATTGTATGGGGGGGCAGAAATCCTGTCAAGAATTCCATTTCCACTTGTACTTTCTTCTTCATGATACTAACCAAAACAACAAATAGTATTAAAGCATTCTTAATTACACTTCAAATTTATACTGGAAATGGGAACAACAACAAGAAACATTTTATTATGTTTGGTGGCTATGTAAAAAAGCTAGAAAATTCTGGATTCAAATGCATACACTGATTCAAAGGATTTTAAAGATTAATATGCAATTGAAGACTTATTGACATTCAGCTCAGATGTTTTGCTTCATTGCATGACACACATGACTTGCCATTAATTAATTGTTTAATTATGTTTAGCATAATGTTAACTTCTGCTCTTTTTTAATGTATAATATAGCAAAATATTCCTCTTTTTTCCTTCTTTGATGCTGCAGAAAACAGCTGTGTCAGTTCCATGTGACTGCAAGCAATTAGGAACATTTCAAAACACATCAGTTAATGTCAAGAAGGAGCTTAGACCTGGAACACTCCATTTCTGTTAGATTCATACATTCTACATTCCAATTGGGGAGTGGCACAAATTAGCTTTTGGTACCCATTCTGAAACTTTCATCTTAAATGCAAAGGATTATAGCTAAGTATT
>NW_015386931.1:0-34346 GCF_001527695.2 Protobothrops mucrosquamatus | reverse complement strand
TTTTTTCAACATAAAAGCATACAACATTCTATGTTTCCCAATCTTGCCAGTTTCCAGATATGTGGACTTAAATTCTTGGAATTCTTCAGCCAACATTGCTGATATTCTGGGAACTGAGGTTCGCATATCTGAAAGTTGCTCTGAGTTTGGCTACTCTTAAAAGTGGGATGGTAGGTTAATCAAAACAGAACAATATTATTACAAATCAGAAAGAGTCAGTCTTTACTGATGTAAACTAAATAACACCTTTAATCAAGTTTCAGAACTGTTAGGACTGAAGGTAATAATAATAATAATAATAATAATAATAATAATAATAATAATAATAATAATAATAATAATAATAATAATAATAATAATAATAATAATAATAATAATAATAATAAAGTTGGAAGGGACCTTGGAGGTCATCTAGTCCAACCCCCTGCTCAGGCAGGAACTCCTATACCTTTTCAGACAAATGGCTGTCCAGTCTCTTCTTAAAAACTTCCAGTGTTGGAGCATTCACAGTTTCTGGAGGCAGGTTGTTCCACTGATTAATTGTTCTAACTGTCAGAAAGTATCTCCTTAGTTCTAGGTTGCTTCTCTCTTTGGTTAGTTTCCATCCGTTGCTTCTTCTCCTGCCTTCAGGTGCTTTGGAAAATAGCTTGACTCCCTCTTCTTTGTGGCAGCCCCTGAAATATTGGAACACTGCTATCATGTCATCCCTCATCCTTCTCTTTATTAGACTAGACATTCCCAATTCCAGCAACCGTTCCTTATATGTTTTAGCTTCCAGTCCCCTGATCATCTTTGTTGCTCTTCTCTGTATTCTTTCTAGAGCCTCAACATCTTTTTTACATTGTGGTGACCAAAACTGGATGCAGTATTCCAAGTGCATTGTAAAGTGGTATTAACACTTCATGTGATCTTGATTCTATCCCTCTGTTAATGCAGCCTAGCACTGTGTTGGCTTTTTTGGCAGCTGCAGTACACTGCTGGCTCATATTTAAGTGATTGTCCACTAGAAGTCCAAGGTCCCTCTCACAGTTGCTACTATTGAGCAAGGTACCCCCTATACTATACCTGTACATTTAGTTTTTCTTGCCTCAGTGTAGAACCTTACTTTTTTCACCATTGAATTTCATTTTATTAGATAGTGCCCAATGTTCAAGTCTGTCAAGATTCTTCTGTATCTTAAGCCTATCTTCTGGTGTGTTGGCTATTCCTGCCAGCTTAGTGTCGTCTGCAAATTTGATGAGTTCCCCATCTATCCCCTCGTCCAAATCGTTGATGAAGATGTTGAAAAGCACTGGGCCTAGAACAGAGCCCTGGGGCACCCCACTACACACTTCCCTCCATGTAGATGCAGTTCTATTGAGGACCACACGCTCAGTACGGCCGGTCAGCCAGCTATGAATCCATCTGGTGGTGATGCTGTCTAACCCACATTTTTCTATCTTATCAAGTAGTAGATTGTGGTTTACTTTATTCATAACTGGCATGAATTTGATTTAAATCAAGAGGTGAAAAAATTGTGGCTAATTTAACATTACTAAACTGCATCATCCTTCAACATTATACAGGTAGTATTCGACTTATAATAGTTCATTTAGTGACTGTTCAAAGTTACAATGGTACTGAAAAAAGTGACTTATGAATATTTTTCAGAGTTACAACCTTTGTAGCATCCCCATGATCATGTGATCAAAATTCATATGCTTGGCATATGCTGGTTCATGTTTATGACCGCTGCTGTTTCCCAAGATCACATGATCACCTTTTGCAACCTTTTGACAAGCAAAATCAATGGAAAAGCCAGATTGACTTAACAACTGAGTTACTTATTAACTGAAATGATTCACTTAACAACTGTGGCAAAAAAGGTTGTAAAATGAGGCAAAACTCACTTAACAAATGTCTCACTTAACAACCACTATTGTAGTTATAGGTCGAGAACAACCTGTATAGTTGTGATTATAAAAGTTATAATCTCAAATATCTGGAAATTATGTTGGAAAAAATGATAAGCAGCTGCCATTTAGACTATTTCAAATCATTGATTTATTTACTAGTGCTGTCAAGTTTTAGCAAAAAGGCAGATACACTTTACAGAAACCTGAATAAAACTCATTACAGAGTTATTATGGTGCATAAATCTCATCTTGTTTTAAAAAGCTGCCCTTTGACCAGAATGCTAGTGAAGATGGACAGTTATTCATAATTTCAAAACCTCATTTTGGTTTGCAAAAATTGAAAGGAAATGAGATTATTATTTTGAGGTTTGGCCATCTCCTGAGATATAGGGCATTTAATAAACTTGAGATTTTGCTGCTGCCTTTGCTCACTTAGAAATCACTATTAGAATGGATGTGTCTGTACATGTGACCATTTTGAATATTACTTTCGGTTTGCAAGTAGAATCAAAACTAAAATCGCCTTTATATCTTTTTACAAAATGTATAGTAATGATTTATATTTAATTACTGAAAAGGGACAAAACTAGTCAAAATATTAAAAAAAAACTAAAAAAAATTCTGCCACTGCAAAAAAACCCCTCGCTTTCTAGTCCCCACCACCCAACACTCTTTGGGCTGATGACATCTTCAGCATGTCCATTCTGTTTGACCTAGTTGGACAGGTAGAGACTCTTGAAAAGAGGTGATCCATCAGGCAGATACCCTGGTCTCAAGCCATGTAGGACTTTATTGGTAACCACCAGCACCTTGAATTACACCCAGAAACGCACTGGTAACCACACTGGAGTGGTATTAGATGTGCCATATATATCTGGCACCATTTATCTGACACCAAGTTTACATGGGTATAGAGTACAAGATGATCTGGAGGGAGTTTGAGGTTGTTTGTCTCTTTGTTTTTGTGCCACAATAAATCTATAGCATGGCCTCCATTACTAGTTTTGTGTTTCCTGCCCCCCAAACCTGTCCTTTTGGCAGTTGTGAACAGAAGTTCTCCAGAGGCAGCTCTTGGTTTCAAGTTACTCACTCCAAATTTAGATGACAAGTTATCTTCAGGGGAACAACTTATTTTTCAATATGTGTCATCCAGTTACAGAAATCATATTTGACTGATAAGACACAACTGCACACATGCTCTTGAAATGCCTGGTGCTTGACAGAGCAGATCCCAGCCTCCTATTAGTTTATAATCCCACAGAAAGAGATCATTAGAAGAGGAGGAGAGGCTGGCATTAAGCAGGGAATATCATATCTTTCTTTCAACTGCATCTGTTTAGGCCAAGTTCCAGGTGAGCTTTAGACTATAAATCATTTTGAAAAAGGCAGCAGCGTTTTATTTTTTAGATGATTCATGTGCCTGTTTGGCTAAGCAGCAGTAGGTGGCATATCTTTTAAGAAGATAGTATCTTTTCCTTTGTCTAGAGGACTTCAGGAAAAAAATGATATATATGAAAAAGATGTGTGTTGCCATTTTATTTTAAACAATATTTTAATTGACTGATTGCAATGGACTGATTAAAAACCTATTGGCCACCCTTATGCCCCTCAGATGTGTTGGAATTGAACTCCAACACACCTCAGATAAAAGGGGAAGTGTCATAAGGTTGAGAATGGCTGATCTAAACTCTCTGTCTGTAAGGACCCGTCTCTGACACTATCAGTATTTTTATTTTTTATTTGTACTTCCTAGTAGTCAAAAATCATGTTAGCTAGGCAGATATTTTCTTATGAATCAAAGTACTATTTACATAACTAAAAATAGCAAGAATACTCACGTCATATAACTGTCTTGCAAAGGATAATGTGTAAAAACATTCAGAATGTATTGCTGTTCCCTAGATCCAACTATTCATATATGCATCTTAGTAGAATTGGTGGCATTCCCCTCTGCTATCCCCATTGGGACAGCTGGAATACTTTTTGTATACTATATCTGTGTATGTCCCATAATGCTTGGAATAAAAATTGGATGTATCACTAAGGTATGTTGATAAAAAAAATAAGCAACTATTTTCATGATACTTAAACTCTTTTTAGAAATCATATATTATATATAGAAAATTATGATTCACAATTCCAGCCTATGGTAAAAAATAGTGTCATATTTTGAAACAAAAACAAAAGCATATTGAAGGGATAATAGAAAAATAATAGGAGAAAGTAGGTTGGTTTATTTGCAGATAAAGGGGAAGATGTGCCATGAAATGTTAGAATAATGTATTCATAACTGCTCAAATGAAGTCTTACTAAATTATCTTACTTATCTTGTTCCCAGGTAAAAGAAGATCTAAAACTGCAAACTTAGTCCAGAGCAAACTATGTTTTCTTTGATGTTGTGCTTATGAATTAGCAAACACAAATAAATTTGAAGATACTAGCCGGTCAGATGTCTTAAGGAATTATTGTCTAGAATTGTGAATTTCATGGTAAATTATATGGGAGACTATTCAGTTCTTAGTGAGGGAAATGGTGACAGAAGGGTAGGGAACAAATACACTTGTCCCCATTCTTTCTTTCTGTTTAATGAGGCAACGTGCACTTTAAGCAGTTTACCAGAACTGTTCAAGAGAATTATGCAAACATCCCACACTGATGAAAATGTAGATGGATTCTGTCATTCATTTTTTTAAACTGAACACCTGCTTAGTGGAGTGCCTACTGTATATATATATGAATTTTCAAAGAGATTGTTTGATTTCTCTGCTGTTTCAGTGTTATTTCAAACTTTATATATTCTGCTGTGCGACATCTATTTTCAGGAAAGATTAATATTGCCAGGTAGATAAATAAAGGTTGCACATAGATTAATTTAGAGAAACCATATGATATAATGAGTAGGTGATATTTGCACAATACTTGCACAAAGGTTAGTTCCTGAATATATTAAGAGTTATATATGATGGGACAAAAGTGAACCTAAGGGAAAAAAAGCTTAATGGATGGTTCAACTTTAACCAGGGAATAAGATAAGAATGTGTATATCTCCTTGACTATTTAAGAAACTTATAAACGTACAAAAATGATTTTGGGGGTATTAGAATTTGGTTGACTGAAGATATTAATGTACATGTACTTTGTATGCAAATGTTGCCAAATTGTTGTCTCGTGATTAGCGGCAATTGTGAGTAGAAAACAGCTAACTCAGTACTTTGGGCCAATCACTCTGTCTCATCTCAACCCACCTCACAATGTGTTGTTATTGGAAACACAGAAGACAGAAACATTATATACACTACATTGAGTTGTACAAGCAAGGATCTAAAAATTAATTTGTAAATGACAAATAAAATGTTTGGCAGAGAAAATACATGTGAGCAATTAAGAGTTATACATGCATGTTAAAACTAGAAAAAGTAGATAAATGTATATACCTTGGCAGGATATTCACTAAAGATGGGTAAAATAGATGAAGAAATATTAAGACAAGTTAATTCTTAGAGAAAAGGAAAAAAACAGGAATATAGTTGCATATTTTCTGACATATATTTTTTAAAAAATTCTTTTAAAGTTGTTGTGAACTACAAATCATAGAGGTTTACGTCTTTAAAAACATGTACTACCATACCCTTTTTTTTTCTTCCATACCTTAATACAGTTCTCTTCCTACAAGCTAAGGTAATATCAGGCCTGTAGTATGGAATTAATGGTTGTTGAAAGACGCAAAAATGGCTGAATGTAATAGGGTATTTTTGCTCACTTTGTTATACAGAAGTGGAAAAATATAGTCAGGAAAAGCATAAAAGTAAGGTGAATGAAATTCAAGTAGGGTACTTAAACAGTTATAAGGTAAACCAAGAAAAGATCAAGTCAAGATCCAGTGGTGAATGAATATGTTTTGAATATACAGATTTCTTCTTGCTTTGAATTACAGACATCTGGAAAAGCGAAGTGGTACTATATATATATATATATTTGGATTTTTATATGTTCACAAAAGTGAAGGAATTATAAATAAAATTATACATAAAGACTGTGTTGTGTACAATTTCTCGGGGATTAAACAATGCAGAAGCAAGCAGCAGTGCTTTGTTAATATTACACTCCTCTATTGCTTCTGGCAGAACAGTTTCAAGTTAAAATCTAATTTGTGAACAATCCCTAATAATAATCCAGTTAATGATCAAGATTCCAAAATCAATATTACATTGACTAGGACATTCCTCACATTCTAAAGCTATAACAACTACTTTTGATTTATGTATGACAATGGGTAGATTTCCCATGCAAAACCTGTTGGAAAATGAATCCTATGCACAACAACTTAAAAAGTAATTTCTTTCGTACAGGATTGTAGCTGAAGACCTGGACACTTTTTTTCACAGGATATACCCTTATCAATTCCAGGACAGGATGAAGACATTTATGTTGGATCCTTGTCAATTAGACAAAATAGCATTCGTCTCAGGCACTGATATTCCAGAAGAATAGTGTTGATTAATATCATGGATGTAGATATATAAATTTGGAAGTCACAGATTAAACCTGATGCTCTTCATGTTGCTGTAGCATATTCTTGTAAAAACTAATATAGTCCCTGTAAAAAAACAAAGATTGTTTTGTTAAAAATCATATTAAATGATGAAATATTTTTCAAAATGATGTTTGTTTGCATTGGTCCTAAGAATAGGTGAAAACTAATTATGACCATGATCCAGCTTTTGACAACTGGGAATTTTGAACAAGCCTTTTCTATTCATATCAAGACCATCTTCATGTCCAATTTGCTTTAGCATCTGGTGGAATTCATAACTAATGGAGAAAACTCAACTCTGCCATACAGAATAATGCCATACAGAATAATTCTCTAGTATTTGTATTATTCTTCAATCTATTAAAAAAATAATTTGCTTCAGAAAGCCTTTTAAAGCTAACAAAAAAAACCAAAAAATTTCAGTGCTCTAAAAGAGGTGTTTTCACACTTATTTAGATAAATCAGGGGTGTCAAATTCAATTTCATTGAGGGCCACATCAGTACTGTGGTTGCCCTCGGGGAGCCAGGTGTGTGTGGCTAGCATGGGCGTGGCCTACTGGGTGGGTGTGGCCAGGATGGGTGTGGCCTACCGGGTGGGCATGCTGGGGTGGGCGTGGCCTACTGGGTGGGCATGGCCTACTGAATGGGCATGGTCAGCTCAACATTGCTCGCATCAGGGACCCCTGTGCAGGCCTGGGGAAGATCCAAGGGTCTCTGGCGGAGGAGGGTGGGACCGGGGTGAGCACCAGGACATGGTCCATTGGAGGAGCCTCACCGTCCCTCTCAGGCCGTGCGGGGGAGCCCCCAGATGGTGGAGCAGGCTGCCCAGAGCCTTGGGCAGCAGAGGACAAGCGCCCAGCCATCGAGTTCAGGGATCCTGCAGCCCAGCCTAGCCTAGCACCATTCCACAAGAGGGCCCCCAGCTGCGCTCACCTCCTCCTCGAAGTTGCTGCTGCTGTGTTTGCTCTCTTTGGCCAAGCTGCTCATGGTGTTGCAGGAGGGCAAAATGTGTGGGTCAGAAGGAAGCCCACTCCCTTTCCATGCGAGGAGACCCGGCTTTGTAACCAAAGCATCCTCAGTGATAGGATGGGAGACCACCAGGAGAGATCAAGAGGAGGGGACAAGGGGATGGCGAAAGGGCAGCAGGGCTGCTCAGGGCCAAGCGCTAAGGCAGGACTTCCCTCAGACCCTTCCTCCCTCTCATTACAATCTATCTTCCTTCCTTTCTTTCCCCCCTTTTTTTCTTTTTCCTTCCCTCTTCATTCTCCTATCTTTCTTCTTCCTTCCCCTCTTTTCTTCTTTTTGTTTGTTTTTCCTCTTTCCTTTTCTCCTTTTTTGTCCCTTCTTGGATACTCAAATGCAAAAGGGGAAACATTTCTCGATGCCTCCTTGCCTTGTGATCAAATGCCACTTTTGTTAGTAGTCTCTGGCCATTTGAAAGACTGAGAACAAACCAGGCTCAGTTTATCCCATGCTTAATTTAGTGGGGGAGTCCACAGACAACAGTACAGCGGAACTGTCAAAATGGTGGCTGTGATAGTTGATCAGAACTTCTCTGTGTTTTATGTGCAACAGCTTTAGCATTTAGGAACAGAGGTAAGTTAGTTGCTTTTCTATTCATACATAATCCTTAAAAGAGCTCCCCTGCAGGGACCCTGCCATGGTCTAATTCAGACCTGAAATATAGCAAAGGAAAATATTTTCCTCTACTCTGCTTTGGCGCTGATCTACAACCTGGTTGCGTCCATCACACCAAAATGTGCTCAGCCTTAGATCCACAGGGCAGCCCTGGAACCAGCCCTGGAACCGCAGGGAACTGCCCCGCCACCTCTGTCTTGCTCATCGGGTGTGCGCACAGGAGATGGCCAGTGCCGGCCTTCTGAGTGAAGTCAGTCTGCGGGGCAAGACAGCCAGCAGGGACACCGGATCCCGCTTGCGTGCGCACCCAGAGGGCAGGGCTGCCCCATGGATCTAAGGCTGAGCGCATTCTGGCTTTAATGGATGCAACCAGGTTGTAGATCAGTGCCACCACTCCTCCCACCAGCAGCTCCAGCCTCACAGCCACGAGGCTTTCCTTTCACCGGGACAGCTCCTGCCCACCCATATGGGATAGCAAGACCGGCGGCAACATGGCAGCACTGGCAATCTCTCCCCCTCCCATCACCCCTTCCTGAGCATGGAGGAAGGAAACAGATGAGAAGGAGAGAAGGAAGGAAGAAAGGAACGAAGGAACAAAGGTTCCACGGGGTTGCCTTGGAATCAGCAAGGAGCTGCCTCGCCGCTTCTGCCCCACCCCTGGGTGTGTGCAAAGGAGACGACCAGCGCCGGCGTCCTGGGTGAAGACAGCCTGCAGGGCAAGACAGCCAACAGGGATGCCGGACTCTGCTTGCGGCGCGCCCAGGGGGCGGGGCAGGGCTGCCCCGTGGATCTAAGGCTGAGCGCGTTCTGGCTTTGATGGACACAACCAGGTTGTAGATCAGTGCCTGGTTGGCCTGGGCCAGGTTGAGGTGCAGCAGGCCGGTCCTTCACTGTTTCCAGAGCAGGTCCCTGGGCCAGATGAAACCACATAATGGGCCAGCCCCGGCCTGTGGGCCTTGTGTTTGACAGGTCTGGGCTAAATTAAAGTCAGTGAATCCATAGCCTTCTACATCATAATGAAACTCATTCCAAGATTTCATGCCAAGAGTAAAGAAGTCTTGCTACTGACAAATCATTGGGAATTTCTCCTTCTTCAGGAATACCCTGCCAATTCTTATCCCCGGTGCCAAATTCTTATTTTGCATGGCATCGTGTAACACCTACAGTTCTTCATATAAGGATTCACCAGTGTAAAGCAAGCATTTTAAAATTCCCCATATATTAAATCTATTTATTAGACTACTTAGCAATGGATGGTTCCACTAGCAATCATTTCTAAATTACTCATTTCAAAAATATTAATAAATATCTTTGTGTGATTTTTCATATAACCCATGCATTAATATCCATCCCATTAAATGCTATAAATAAAGAAACCCTTTCAAAAGTTTCCAATTCCATGAATTACCTGGCCATGTCCATGGAATACTGTGATGATCTCTTCAGTAGTGACCAATATTCACTCACCTGATTAGAATAAAAATATGATTCAGTTTTACAAGGAAAAGATGTTCTATGGACATTAATTAGTACTGAGAATCTCAGAGAAGCTAAAGATTATCATTCTTACATGTAGTCTGAACAGAAAGACAGGATATAAACTGAAATAATAACAATTTGGACACACCCCAGTACCCCAAAGAAGCATATTGTCTTTTGCAATTAATGCTGTCCTAATATGGTAATTATAATTCCCAACCAGCATGACAGGCAGTCCTGTATTTATCTTTCTGCAATTTTGCAAGTTTTTTTCCTTTTCTTTTTTCCCTTTCTTTCTTTTTTCTTTTTTTTTTTTAAGGATGAATCTGGTTATCATGGTTTACTTTAGTTATTTTTTATTATATAACAGAATTAACCCAATATGGAAAGGAAGGGAAGGGAAAATGCACTATTTCAGAGCATAGCATTGCAAAGCAATTGCTGATTTTGTGTGGAAATATACGAGAAAAACACAAACTGAGAGCATATATGACTGAGCTTAAAAAATTAAGTAAAATACAAAATTTTCATAGAATCAGAGTAGAAAAGGAACTTAAAGATTACTACTCTGTCCTCCATGATCAGGAAGATTCTCTACAATATTGAATTTAATGAATAAATATAGAATTCTGATCAATGACCATTACATGTCTGTCTCCATGAAAAGCAAATAGATTCACACAATGTGACAATCTTTTCTTCTGGCTGACAGCTTGTATAATCAGGAACTTTCTTCTGATTCTACTTCCATATAGTTTTAATTCATTTGTTCTACTCCTGTGCCCTGGGGCAATAGAGACTAAGACTACTTTTCTTTCTGGGTGACATGCTTCTTAATATTTCATTCCCAGAAAGACAATTCTATAATTGCTGTATTAGGAAAAAATTTATTTCTTAATGTAAGATGCCATTGAGAAACAAATAAAGAATTACAGGGGTGAGAATGATAACAAATTACTCTTCATTGTATTTAAAAAGCAAGAACAAAACAATTAAAGATTTCACGTTCACAAAATTAGATTGCACCATATTCTGAATTTCTGATTTCTTAGCCTGAGACTCTTTTGTGGAGTCTCATTTATTTCTCAGTTGTTCACAATTAATATATGATCATTATTTTCTTTTTTGCACAGTGTAAGACTGGAGAAGCTGCTCTTATACACAAAAAAGTGTTAGCTATTTATATATAAACATCAGAATTTAATCCCTTGGCACCAGGCCCATCCCAGATCAGTTGGGGTTATAAACCATGATCCTCAGACTGAGAGTTCTGAAATGTTCTTCCAATTCTGTCTAAAAGGATTATGATTTTGTCATTGAAAAATCAAGTAGATCCAAAGCCCTATAATGAATCTCTGATGAACTCTACTTTTTAAATCGTACTAGTATCTCAGCAAAATCTTTGATTGTGAATGGGTGTGGGGTAGTGTTTCAAACCGTCTCAGCCCTTGAACTGGCTGCATTACTTTAGATGAGTCATTTTTGCTCTGCTCAAGTCTTCATCACAAGGTTTTAGGCCAGCATAGAGCCTTAAGCTCCCCCAGGAAACAGTGAATTAGAAACTGAGTAATAAACATAGGTTTTTAAAATGTTAGAAAAGGTCAATACCTGTTCAGGCACTGTAAATGCATGCCAATTGGCTGGGTAGGGTAGCCTCTTAAGTCCTAGAAATTCATTATCTTCTTCTTGAGAGGAAAATGGTAGTCCCCAAGCCACTGAAATGATAAAGCCACAGGCTTGACAGTCATGGGTTCAGAGCATATACAAAATCTAAAATATACAGCGGTAGGCCAGATTTCTCTAACCTGATGATCTCCAGATATGCGCTACTCACAGGCATCTGCATGGGGGCAATTGACATATGTGTCATCATATGTGTCATCACACAAATGAAATGAATTATGTATGTTGCATCAATCCCAGATAATGCCATAATAATACATATGACTTCATTAAGCCTTTTCCTGGATGCTAGATTCTACCCATATCTTTTGGTCACACCAACCATGGAAAATGTAGTTATATTCTGTGTTAGTTATATTCTATGTTAGGGAATTTTTTTCTAAGTTTTAATATTACTAAACATGATATTAATAGGTTAGACTGCCTTTTATAATCCTATTAGCATTCAAATCTCAAAACCAAACATTATTTTGAAAGAAAAATATATACCTAATCTGAGTCACCATAACTTTCCAATTGCAATAAATTATACCCACTGAAACTGAATTTGCTAGGCTTTAAGAGTACTTCATTGCAGTTCTTCGTGAATTTCTGCAATTCATTTAAACAAAATTAATATACATATTTCAAGAACAAGCATAATGTGATTTAAAAGCTTTACCTGTAAGCAGAGTAACACAGGTCATCACATGAAGCATTGTAATACTCATGGTGCCTTCTCTGGAGTTGGAAAAGTAAAAATTGTATCCTTTTTGACCATTTGATTCCCTTTGCTTTATCAATCATTTACTCAGTGTCTGAACAGTTGTACAGAAAGAGGGCAGAGTCCATTGTTGCATTGTTATGTTCCATCGACCTCCCTGTGCCCTTTAGACTTTCTTACATGGAAGTTTTGATTGACTTCAGACATGTTTTTCCCTTCTATGAATGGACACTGGACCCATTAAACTTTATTGCAAACATGTTTCCAATATTTTTGCCTTGTGAGCAGAGCTGAGTGAAACTGCATTCCTTCTTGCAATGAAGGCCAATATGGTCCCTTTTGCTGTTCCCCAATATAAGGAAATCACAAACAGCTCCTTTAATGCTGGTGATTATCTTCTACAGCTACCTAGGATGGACTAACTTAAGGAGTCCAATATAACTCTCCTTTCCATATTCTACCTGCTCATCATTCCATCACCTGAGGAAGTGCAGGCCAACTTATTACAGACTTCTATCAGCATCTCTACCCATCATCTGCCTTCCACATTTATTATTATGCAACTACATATTAAGCCACTGTGGATATGATAGGTGAGCAAGCATGGAGTAGAGAAGTTTACAATCAAGATCATGGCTTGAATATTTTGGGTTTTTTAATGTAGTAAATTGTAGATGGTAACCTGCAGTTTTAAAGCATCTTGTGATCCTCAGGATAATTTTAGTTTTCTCACCAATATTCATGAAAGGTTTTTACCAAGACTAATCACTCCACTTCTTTGAACCAGTTTGTATTAATACAACTGGTTTCTACACTTCCACTGTCCTACTTACAAGCTGGATAGCATGGTTCTTTACTAGATGGGTAGTTCAAATTCAAGCCTTTGTCAAAGGGAAGCAACTCTTCCAAGATCTTCAATATCTAGATCAGGCTGGGGAACTATGGCCCTTTTATGACTTGTGGACTTCAACTCCCAGAATTCTTGAGTTCAGATCTAGACCATTCAACAACCAGTTATACTGGCTAGGGAATTCTGGAAGTTGAAGTCCACACATGCTACAGTTGAGGAACACTAATCTAGACCCTGCCTAAAACCAGAAAAGAAAAGACCAAAGTCAGAGGGAAAAGGATGTTCCTTTGCATTTTGGTGTCTGACCCCACCTTTGATTAAGCCCTTTTACCATGGAGTACCCAGCAAATTATCCTGAGTAATATAGGTTGTGACAGAAAAAAACTATTGAAATAGGTCAGAATATAGGAAACTATTATACATATTACAGGTGTGAATGCTTTGGAAATAATACAGAAAAGTGGCCTGGCCCTTGCCAGTGTGGGGCTGCAGGACCTCTTCAAAGAGCTATGATTTTTTTGAATCTGCTTTGAAAGGATGCCTCAGGCATATCCCTACTCCTTTCAAAAGCCTTTTTGAATCGTTTTCAAAGTATATGTGTATGCGTACCATATGTCTTTTTTTCTCACTGAATATTTTGAAAGAAATTCCACACAGGTGATGAAAAATATGTGAGTAGGATCATTTCCTGCTACATGAATCAGATTTTTGGAATAGTGCTAAAAATACTGAATTCTTAGGAAAGATTTGTTATAGTACAAGTATGGAAGTCCATTAGCTTTTTGCATTAACAAGATACAAACTGAAGTCTTCTTTCACCATACAAAGAAGTAAACAAGCAAATCTCAAGTGTTGCTTTGCACTGCAAATGTATTAATTTGAAGCAAATAACAGTAATTGTTTTCTTTATTTCATAATACTGGAGTTGAAAAGGGTCATTTAAGCCATCAAGTGCAACATGACGTTCAGCACACGAATCTGAATCAAAGAATGATTGACGGATAGCTTTTCATTCACTGCTTGAAAGAAGAGCTGACTGTCTCTCAATTGAATCCACTATTTTTTTTTCCAAACAATTTTTTATTAATTTTCAAATAAACAAATATGCAAATACAGGCATACATTAATATCAATAACAGCTCGTCGGCACCTGAGATGCCGGCCGAGCATCTCAAAAGTTTAACATCAGTACACCTAATTATTTTATATCTATTTCTACCCACACCACCCACCCCCAATCCCTCCCCCGGGACTTCCCAGAATTGATTACAGGGTTACAAACACATCATCCCAAGTCAAAATATAAGTACCCAAATTTAAAACAAGCAAATATAAACATGCTTTAATTCTAAACATTAAAAAACAATCAAATAAAACTCTAAGCATATAACTAATAATAATCTATCCATCTTCCCCAAATCACAATATCTTAAAATTAGTCTTACAAATATGTGGAAATCTTTACCATTTCTTCAAGACTTAAAGATAATATCCATAATTATAATAAATATTATAAAATTTACTCATAAGCTAAAAAATATTTATCACTTTCAAACTTTCTCTAAATATAATCTACCCATCTTTTCTAAAATTTAAACAACAATAATTTTACTACTATTATACCATCAACATCACATTAGTCTCTTTAAAATTCAAATCCCATAATAAATTGCGAATTATATCCCATATATCCAATCAAATATTTTAAGCCCATTTAATCATACAATCTTTATGTAAACTCTGTTCAAAATAAAGCTCCTTGTAACAAACTCCCTTAATCAAATACTTTCAATCCTTTAACATAATATAAATTCCTTACAAACTTTTCAAATAATGAAATATTCTCTTTCTTTTATACAGCAAATTAACCATCAATATTTAAAATCACTATTGAACTCTTTTTGGAGCCTTGGAATGGAGGAAACAGATCTTGGTCACTAATCTGGTGCTTATGAGCTATCCGTGTGGATCTTTTGCAAGGGCAATTAAAATTCATAACTGTTATGTGTGCTTTTCAGAGGAGCTAGTCTGCAATTCACATGACTGCAAGCCGTGATTTTTGAAACTGTAATTCCAAGTGATTGGTTTGGGTGCAATGTCATTCAGTCTTATTTACAAACCACCAAGTTCCAATGCACCCTACTACAGATACGATGGATGGGGGAGGAGGGGGTTCTGTGAGCTCTGAGTCACTTGACCCCTGGCCACCTGCCTGGATAAATCCCTGCAGTTTTCTTGGCAACCTTTTTGGAAGCAGTTTACTACTGCCTCCTTAAGATTGAAAGAAAGTAACTGACCAGGCACCAAGCTGGCTTTGTGCCTAAATCATAATTAGAATTCACCATCCCCTAGATAGTAGCCTAGTGCCTACACTAAACTAGCTCTCTGTGATGGAGTATAATGAATATTTATACCCACTAAAAGTGATTGGTTGTGGTTGATAAGAAGTACCGCACAGAGTAATGAATAGGTATCCTATACAGTAACTTGGACTCTTTTAACTTTCGCCTCTTCACGTCGTTGCAAGGTTGTTAACATCAATCGCTGTCTCCGCAAGAGGGCGCCTACGGTCTGCCTCTCTTGCCCTTCTCTTTTAGGCAGCCTTTTCGCAGCCACGCCCTGGTCGCAATGCGTTGCACGTGGGCGGCGACCGAAGGATTTAGGCCGGTCCTCTACGCTCGGAGGCGGGGTTCTTCAGTGTTGCTTCTCCCCGGCAGTGGACATGGCTGAATCCGCTGTCTATGGAGCTCTGTGTAGAGCGGAATTAACGCTGGAGTTTTTGCATGCAAACTCGTGAGTGAGATAAGTGACAGCCACTCTCTTTGTGTCGATC
This sequence comes from Protobothrops mucrosquamatus, assembly GCF_001527695.2. Lineage (NCBI taxonomy): Eukaryota > Metazoa > Chordata > Lepidosauria > Squamata > Viperidae > Protobothrops > Protobothrops mucrosquamatus. Next base: position 18,731 of record NW_015386931.1, on the reverse strand, counting down.
CTTGATTAGGTTCTGCCCTCACTGGGCAGCAGAACCCCCCCCAAAAAAGTCCTTGTTTTCCTGAATAATACTGAGAATTGTTTACAGGACGGCTCACTTTTCTATAAAGATTTTTTTTCATTCTGAACCCAAGGAATAATGAAATTATGAGAGCTTGGATCAAATAGTTGACTAAAGAAATGTTTTTCAAACTGCGAAATTCAGGGAATTGAAGTCTACACGTCTTAAAATTTCCAAGTATGGAAAACACTTAACTAGACGAATAGAAGCGGGGAATTGCTTTGCTGCCGTTCTGCAGAACGTTTGGTTGGGAATATCTCCTACTGATTTCAATGGAATAAAAATTCCTGAGATTGTGCTATAAGTACATTTGCTAGCACATAAACTTTTGTGGGTTACATCTTTTAGGATCCACGATATTTCATGATAATAAATACTTTTAAGAAATTGTGCCTTAATATAATTGAGTAGAGTTGCGTGTTTCATACATATTGGGTAAATTTACTATTCAAGTCAACGGTAGTCCTATCTGGTGGCGTTTAATGGTAGTAATTCATAGGTAAGTATGAACAGGTTTTTAATTTTAGGCAATAAGACACCCTAGGGAACTCAGTCAATCTGTACTGCAATCATGAATCGATTTGTTAGAAACAAATCTAACAGTAAGCCTGAAAAAAATCACAAGGGCTAAGTATAAACCAGAAACATTAACTAAAAAAAAAATGTTGAAGATAATAAGGTTCAATTAAAAAGATAAGCCTGTCCTAAACTTAATGTTTGAAATAAGCTGCATCCAGCAGGCTACTCATGTGGTCCTGTTCTTGTCTGCTAGTTAGGGGTAAGGAAATCCTATAAATCTGCTGGGTGTATCTTATGATTGTATTTTATTATTATGATCATGGTTTATTACTTGTTGCTTGTATGCGAACTGAGAGCTTATGCACTGGAGACAAATTCCTTGTGTATCCAATCATACTTGGCCAATAAAGAATTCTATTTTGCCGACATATAGAAAATTAATTGATATTACTTTCTCATGTATGCACCAATATCAAAGCAGTATTTATCTCCCCCACCTTCTCCTTTGACTTTTTCATATTTCAAAGACTGGGGGGTTCTAATGCACTCAAAATCCTTTTTTGTATTGCCATTTTCTGCATGTATAATTCATCCCTGTGTTTTCTGGCTTCTTTTGTGTTAAAATTTCCTTAATGCTTCTTTCTAGCACAACACATGACTTCCTTTTGGGAGCCATTGCAGAATTGATTGACAATTCACGGTAAATATGTTTCTTTTAGGGTCCATGTTTTATAATAAGCTACGCTTTTCATTCTGGTACCTGAGTGCCTTTCCTAGTGGCCTTTTAATCTGCAGTGGCCTTTTATTTTGTTCTGCACTGCCCTAGTAGCTACTTACACCTGAAGGCTGGACCTTCTAACTGAGTTCAGTTATTGGATCCTTCCAAACCTGATAATGGAGCTGGTATGGACTGACAAAAAAAACCCTAATTGGTTGTTTCTTTTGCTTCATTTAATTAAATGCTGTTATTTAAGAAATCAGCTTTAGTCTTGTACATCTCTCTTGGAGAATGGGCAAGAATCAATGTCACCCATTGATTGTGCTCAGTTTTGGTGCTCTATTGAAGCTTAGTGAACCTTCAGGCTTATTTACTATGCTTCTAACTGCAGTTTCTGGGTGATGTACAAACTAGTTAAAAACTTTATTCTTGAACATGAAGCAGAAAAACTAACCCAGAAAACTGCACAGTTTACAAGATAAAATAATCAGGCAGCCATGAGGATAATAGTAAACAAAACACAAGGTAATTCTTATTTTTCAATGCCCTTATAAGTTGTAGGGATGGGAAATCATGTCAAATCAACTGCAAAATTAACCTCCCCAGTGCTTTTTTTGGTGCTATTTTCACCATAAAACTGCTCACGTTATGTGCCGTGTGCACTGACATTTCTTTAAAATCTACCTTTGAGTTTGACAGAGCAATCCCGTACCCTTTCAGTGTATCTCAACATAGCCGAGATCTTGTAGATACAGTTGGGCAGAGTAAATGTAAGGAAGAGGAAGATAGTTATTGTGGTTCTCTTTTTGGTTTGCTTGCTCACAGTCTTAGCATGTTTTTTTTTAAACAATCATTTAATTTCTTTCTCCAGATTGGGAAAATGGAGGGTTGGAAGAAAAAGTCTTTGGCCTCTTTTTCTGGGATTTGAACTGGAATTCTAGATACAGATTTGCAATACTGCGGAGTCTTTTGATTTTCATTATGTTTTATCCACTTGATGGGCTGATAACTTATACTTTATTGTAACTTTTCAATTAAATTTTATTACGTTTTTATTTTGCTATTCAGTAGCAGCTCATATTAATTTACTATTTAAACTAGTGTATTCTGCATTTCCAGTACATAAATCCTAAGTAAAAAGGTAGTACTTATTATTACTCTGGTGTTTTGAAGGGATTTTTTTAATACTTTCAATATCTAAATAATATTTTCAGAGATGCTGGTGCTACACGACTTGACATTTATACTGGTGAGTTCTATATAAATACTCATTTGGATATTAAATATGTACATTTCAGTGACTTCTTTCCTTGATTGCATTGTTTTATTGAACACTGCATTAAATTTACTTATTAGCTCCCTTGTGAAAATAAATTGTTTGGAAGATTTCTTTCTTTCTTTCTTTGACAAGGCAAAGATCTACCCTATCCCTGGTAGAAGTTACAATATTTCTATCTTTAACCTAAATATCTAATAGCATATATGTACTTTGACATAGATAGATAGATAGATAGATAGATGGATGGATGGATGGATGGATGGATGGATGGATGGATGGATGGATGGGCTTATAAATGTATGATAGTTTATTAAAATGTAATACACATTCAGATTTAAACAGATGAAAAAACTGTTGGGTTTGTTTATCAGCTGGAAGAAAGACAGAGTAAAAATCTTACATATGGGGAGGAAAGAAAGAAAGAAATCGTATTGAATTGTATGGCATATATTTTATTTATTAATAAGCATATTTAGGCTGTCCCAAGGATTTAATAGAGGAATGTGCAGCTTTTTATTCTCTGAGGGCTTCAGTTGCTTTTTGAGTATTGTGTTAAAAGGCAACATTCCATAAAGTGAGCATCACCAGGAAGAAGTTGCATTTCATTTAATTTTGGCTTCAGTATAATTAAATTAACTAAACTTATTTATTAGAATTATTCCTCATGTGTTTTCCTCTTTTACCAATTTATAATTTGATATCAACTTTTAGATGGTTTGTAGGGAGACATAGAGTTTGCTGTACCTTATTTGAGATTAAGTAGATTTGCAATATTGGCAGAACAAAACTAATTTTATTTAACATTAAGTCATTGCTGAAGAAATGGAAATAACTTAGAGTAATCTCTCCTACTTTATTGAACTTTCAGCCTAAAGTTATAAAAAATGAGAGGATCAATAAGCTCCTTGGATCAATCAATCAATAAGTTCCTTGGACTTCCCATTTCCCTGATTCCCCCCTCCCATGGTTTCTTGTAAGTCCTGCACCTTCTGAAAGGGGCAGAAAAGTGTGCAGGCAAGAGGAAGCACCACCTGCCTTTTCTGTCCCTGGTTGGCTTGCTTTCACTACAGCAGGATTTCTCAACCTGCCAACTTATAAGACATATGGATTTCAACTTCCAGAATTCCTCAGCCAGCATCCGGCTGCGGAATTCTGGGGGTTGACGTTTTCATTCCTTAAAGTTGCCAAGGTTGAAAATTACTGCTGTAGATACTAGAACTAAGACAAAATCCCTCTTTCCCATGCTTTCTCTTTCAGTGAATAATGATAACCTGCGAGGAGGATTTACCTTGTGCTTTTTAGATGATGGATGTGGCATGTCCCGTCGTAAGTACTATTTCCTTGAACATTAGTGTGGTGTCATGGTTTTAGAGTCAGATTTAGTTTGTGGAACCATGGGAAATGGGAAAAAAAATCCATGTTCAGCTATCAATTCAGTGATAATTCTGATTGGACATGTTGGCCTAGTCATGTTTTTTAACCATAGCCTTCCTCAAGAATGTTGTGGATAAAAAGACAGGTACATTACCTTAAATTGTAGAATGAAAGATAGGATTTGCATATAAAAATAGTTCTTTTTAACCTACAAGTTTGACTAAAGATTAACAGGCAGAAAATTCACTCTGCAACTCCAGGTGGTATTCCCATGGTTCATTTCTGGATTTTGCTATGACACAACTTAAAAGTCAGAGGAGAATTTGATGTACCACTGAATATGAATTTGCTACCCCTAGAGTTGTTGAAACTCACTGAAGCTAATAGAAAAGGATATTGATTTTTCTCTGTGTTTGTATCATTTTGTATAATTCTTGAAGTTTTGTGCATGGAAATTAATGGGGATATGGCCCCTAATGTTTTATTTTGACTTTAGTAGAACTGGATATAAAAAGTGCTTGTGGCAGACCATGACATCAGATAGTGTTTCAGTAGATAGAAGAAAGCTAGACAGATACTATAAAAATATGGAGAATCAAGCCTGTAAAGTGTCACTGTTATTCCCTGGAATTTCAGAAGACATTACTAGACTCTCTGGTTGTTGTTGTTTCTGGACAGTAGTGCCACAAGCCTCAGGGACCGAGGAAGAGGACTATACAGGCTGTCAAATGAAATCCTTATATTCTAGAATTTTGTGAATGTTTCACCATGCTGTTGGCCCATTCAAAATATCTCCCCCAGCCTAGTCATCCAGGCTGCAAGGTAACTCAGCTGAAAAAAACAAGATGGAAATGGGATTTGGTCTCTTTTGGGTCTCTTTGACCCTGTCTCAGGTTGATGGAGAAAAAACAGCACCTTGCTCCAGAGAGTGCTGCTGTTTTTTCAGTCTTTCAAAAGGACATTGAGTATCTCCTGCCTCACAGTTAGTTTAGGCCTAGGTATCAATAAAATGGCTACAAACAAATGAGCAGTGAAGTTAACTTGGCCTGAGTGATGGGGCTATCTAATCTTCTCACTGATGATCATCTTAGTTGTGTATAAGGTAAGGGTAAAAATAACTAAGCTAGATTCTCTTGCTTCACCTAGTGGTTTCCTTTTGCCAAGATAGGATATTTCCTTTGCCCAACGACTTCTTAATTATAAAAAGGTTATATAAATATATTATTTTTATATACATATAGCAACCTTGGGCTAGTGCCAAAAGATAATGTCAGTGACTTTGAAAGTTTATTTTAACCAGTGTTTAAAATAAACTCTTCCCAGATTGAGTGTTTCAGGTGTTCTTAGAATTCCCACAGAGCTAAAGTAATTTTTTTTAAACTTGCATGCAAGCTGCATATTGTACTGGCCACAGTAATCAGCTAGCAGATTCAATTCCTGCCATGTAAAAAGCCTCTTAAAGCATCTCCTAATTAAGGGGGGCTAATTTTTAAATCATCTGGCAGCAGCTCTATTTTTGAAGCAACTACATGCATTTTTTCAGTCTTGAGCAAACAAATTTTAGCTGTTTGGTGACTTATCTAAAATGCTAGAAAATGTGGGAGGGGAAGTTAAAACACATTCTAGGCAGACAAAGTCACTGTGCATTTTCTCTCAGTATTTATCTGTATAGTCCTGGAGGTCTAGTAAGAGAAATGGTATTTTTATTTCAATGAAAGCAACAATATTGGGAGAGTTGTTGTTATTATAGTTGGTCACAGATTCAGCCCGATTTGGCATTTTTGTCCACCTATCGAGTCCTTCCCAAGTACTTGGGATAGGCACATGTTATTTGATGGTGTTAAAGGTATGATCATACAGGATGTATGCTCTTCAAAGTAAAGCTGTCTTTTGCAGTTGACTGGTAGGGACTTTGACAATGCTGATGGTTTTCAAGTGATGCTCCAGATATTTTGGGATTTATTGTTATTATAATAGCATTTGCACAATATAAAGTTATTTTCCATGTTTCCCATGACAAAAAATATATCAACAATTTGCCATGGCTTCTTGGATTTTTTTCCCTCTTTGCTACAAAGTCTACTGCTTTGGAATTTCTTGAAAATCTTGAATTCAGGTAATATCCAGAGGTGATCCTTCTTTTTTTTTCAAGTTCAGATATACAGAGAAATAGAGGCAAATCTATGTGAAGGGATACTGGATATAAGAAATCTAACTTTGTAAACCACTGGGACAATATTTCCTCTTCTCAGAACACACTTACTGACTTTAGAAGAGGCACTCTAGAACAAAAAGAATGTTTGAAGGATAACATTGAAGAAGTTTAATCCCATGATTTCTGGTCAGATTTGAATTAATATTGACTTTATTCCACATAGTTTTATATTAAGAATGCCAGGATGCTTTTATTAACATCAGTAATTATCATCAATAATCCTTTTCAAATATACTTTGCATTTTTTAAAAAAATGCACTTTATTTATTTACATAATTATACGGTATATAGAGGATTTCTTAGAAGTGGGCAAATTTTGCTGGCTGGATCATTCCCAATTACCACATGTTGTTAGACCTCCCATTCTCATATATAGGTAGCTTTTTTTACAGTTTCCTAGTTTTTGAACCAGAATGAGTTGCAAAAGACCATAATGATGAAGGACTGAGATACTAAGTTCAGATTGGCATATATTGGGTTTGAATGTCCTATATTACAGCCATTGTGTAAATAATTTTAGGAAAGACATAATTGTTAAGTCAGAACATAGACTGTATATATAAGTAAAATCTAAACCAATGGAACAACCTGCCTCCAGAAGCGGTGAATGCTCCAACACTGGATGTTTTTAAGAAGAGACCGGACAGCCATTTGTCTGAAATGGTGTAGGGTTCCTGCCTGAGCAGGGGGTTGGACTCGATGACCTCCAAGGTCCCTTCCAACTTTATTATTATTATTATTATTATTATTATTATTATTATTATTATTATTATTATTATTATTATTATTATTATTATTATTATTATTATTATTATTAAAGCATGTAATATGATCTATTTTTTAAATGTTAAGAGTATGGTTTTTTAAAAAATGTACTGTTATACCACAGTAAATTTGAACAACATTTGAAACTATATTATAAACCTAATTTTAGGTGAAGCTACAGATATTGTATATTTTGGAAGATCTTCTAAGAGAACCAATCCCAACATGATTGGACATTACGGCAATGGACTGAAATCGTAAGACTTCATTTTTTCTACATTTGCTTATATAGTTTTTATTCTGGTTGTCATGAAATACAGAAAAAAATATATAAAATGCCAGAGTCTTGCAGGTTAAATGCCAGAAAAATCAAAGTGTTCAACAAATCTAACAGTAACTACTATCACTAATAATATCTTTATTCACAAACATATGCAAACTTGTGAAGCAATATGTAAGGAATGCTCTTGTATTTAGAAAAATGTATTATTGAAAATAAATAATAAATGTATTTATGGACATAAAAGAACATTGCTGTAAGTGTGAAAGCAAAATAGATTTTATGCTATACTGCTGCAAAATACAGTAATAACCTTGACAACATCAGCAAAGTAAAATATAATTTTTATTGTACCATAAACACTTACCAAAGGGGGAAAAGCTTTAATAGGTATATTTGCTTGGTTTTAAAGAAACAAAATCTAAGGGCCAGTTTATCATAAGTACCTAGATAGAACCTTGCTATGTGTGTGGATGGGATGGGCCTATATTTTTGTAACAAGTGGCTACAATCTTAAATCACCATAAAACAACCTTCAGCCTCATTCAGATTGGGCTGTATTTGAGTAGATAGGTAATGAGAGGGAGACTGAATGACTAATTAAACACTTGTTAGAGACTTGAGAAATGCACAGAAGAGTAGAATACAATTCAAAGCTAAAATTTGAAAAGGATAATCCTGATATTCCACCTTGGATTCTGATAGCAGCAGAGAAAATAAAACAGTGAGAAGGAAGAATGTGAGAAAAAGGAAACAGTAAATGAAACTAACTAAATATATGATTAAACTCTGGTTGTAGCATTTATATCTTATATGAATCTATCTGGCATTATCAATTTTCATAATTCAGTAAAGTAAGGAAAAGAAGAAAACTGCTCAAATTCATTAGCTAAGGATGTCCAGCTTTTCCAGGATAAAAATTGTGCTTAGTCTTTGAGTGGCATTCCAAGAAAACATTCCATATTATAGCAAGCAAGATGAAAAAAATAACTCCATATTTTGGATAATACTTGTGGGATTATAGTATTGCATAGTACACTTCAGAACTGTGTTGCTCGTATACAGTTGTAAGCATATTTACATACAGACAATGCAAGTATTTTTCAAATGATTTTTCCCTATATTTTTACTACAGAGGCTCAATGCGTATAGGGAATGACTTGATATTATTTACCAAAAAAGAGAATACAATGACGTGTCTTCTTTTCTCTCAGACGTTCTGTGAAACAGAAGGTCACAATGAGGTATATTTGTTCACAATTACATTTTGAAGTATTTATTTCCTATTTTTATGTCTTGGTAAGAACATCAAGGTGGTTCAGAAATTCTTATGTAATTAAAACATGACCAAGTGTATAGATTGAAATAGAACTAACATTGAAATGCAATATAACACACACACACACACAAAGAAACATATATTGCATTTATATCTTTATCATTACTTCCTACTTACATAAAAATGCACAGTGTTTATTCATTTTGCCTTTGTGTTACTTTTCCGGTCATTTTATATAAATAAAAATATTTTAAAATCCCAGTGAATTTTCCACAAAATATATGAATTAACTTATATCCAAAAGAGAGCTTCTATATAAACATACAGTTAGCTGAGACAATGTTCCTGATTCTTTTTTTCCAATCCCAAATAAAAAAATTATTTATTGCATAAGGCAGACATGTCAAACACAAGGCCCGGGGACCGGATGTGGCCTGCGAAGTGGTTTCATGTGGCCCGCGAAGCCATCCTAGAAACAGTGAGGGAACGGCCCCAGCTGCCTTGGCCCTGGCCCAGGCCGGCCGGGAGCCAATGTACAATTTTGTGGTGGCCATCTATGCTGAAACGCATTCAGTCTTAGCTCCACAAGGCTGTCTGGAAACAGCGAGGAACCAGCCCCTGCTATGTCGGCCACCCCCTGGGTGCATGCTGGGGAGGTGTCACCCTTTGTGAGGAATGAAGAAATGGACCATGCCTTGGCGCTTGCCCCGGTCCCACCCCCTTCTGCCAGAGACCCTCAGATCTGTCCCACTCCTGCCCAGGCACCCACAGGCACCCTTGACGCGAACGATGTAGAGCTGGTCATGCCTACCCAGTAGGCCACACCCACTCCATCCACGCCCACCCAGTAGGCCACACCCACCCTGGCCACACCCACCCGGCCCCCCGAGGGCAACCACAATGCTGATGCGGCCCTCAATGAATTTGAGTTTGACACCCCTGGCATAAGGGCAAATTTGGAATGCGGATTGCATTCTCATGAATATTTACAGAAATGACTACCTGATTAGGAAGTTCTCCATTATAAATTGGCTCTAATTGTGGGGGAACTTAAAACAGGCTTAAACTATGTCCACTGGCCCACTTGGGATAGGATCTAGGCATCACCCACCCTTATTTTTTGGGTTATAAGAATACTTATACGTTTATATATGTATTAGGTGTTCAAAGATAAAGATAATACTGACATTTTATTCTACAATGTCTAGTTGTAGTTGTAAGCATTGTTGCGCATATGTTCAGCCATCACAAAGAGAGCAGAGAATGGGGGATTAAGATTTTCCAGACACATTTATGTTCAAAATATGCTGTGTTGATAATTCCAGTCTTAACCGTAAAAATAATAATAATAATAATGATGATGATGATGATGATGATGATGATGATGATGATGTTGGAAGGGAGCTTGGAGGTCATCTAGTCTAATAACTCAAGGATCAGTCTCACTAGAGATTGTTGTATAAAATGTGCTGTTTGCATATGACATTAGCCTTATATTGAAAATTTATAAAATATAAATATAGACAGCACTGAACAGAAGTACAAATATTGCTCTATAAATCTGTATTCTATCCTTGTCATTTCCCATAACTAAGATGTACTGTTGAATGAATAAGTAGATATAGTAAAATACACTTCTATATTCTCTTTCATTTTATTTTAGATATCTTTCTGCCCTGGCAAGTTTAAAGTAATAGACTTAATCACATGAAATCAGCAGTTTAATCTTAATTAAAGCAATATTTTGCTCCAGAATTAGACAAAAGAGTCATTTTCTGCCTACAAAGTTTTAATTAAAATCTACCATTAAAATGCTGGTTTTGCAGGTTACTTGAAATGGGTAAGATTTTAAGAAATGAATCTAATAGCTTCAGTTTTTCTGTCTTTAACCCTGCTTTTTACTCTTACCTCAACATGTGTAACTTTTAAAAATATATTTCTCTGCCCTGGGAAAGACAATTTCTTCATCCGTGGCGCTTATCCTATTCATAAGGAACAGTTCCTTAAAATAAGGAAACTTGTATGAAAGTTTTAGAACAAATTGTTGTAATGATTATAAATGACAGCTACTGTCATAAGTCTTGCCCCTTCATTTCTCATTAAACAGATGACAATAGAAGAGTGGATAATGACTAAATATGTGCTTCTCTGAAGATGGTGTGTGTTATTTCTGCCTGGCCACTCTGCTGTGACAGTGATTGATGGGATGTTTTGAACATACATCCAATTCTTGGGCAGAAAATCATGACCCCATTTAGAAATAATGTTTTGCTTGTGGACCTAATTTTAACCCATTGAAGAAATGAGGGAAAGAGAAGGCTAAGCACACAAATATAGGACATGTTCTTAGTATCGAAAGTTGCCATCTATGGCCCAGATTGCAAACAGTTCCCAAAACATATTTTTCATGCCCATCTTTCTACTACTGTGTTTGGACAGTTTAATTAGTGCACATGGAAGACATGGTTGATCAACATTTTGAGGCATTACAGACAAAAACTGTACAGTAAGCCCCAAAAGATTTGAATCAAAAAAGGGAAAATACCTATACCATCCACATGTGTGATTGGTTATTTAAAGTGAAGCTCTCTTTATTTCCAGAATGTTAAGTCCTCACTTAATGATCACAACTGGGCCTGAACCTTTGGTTACATGTAGTTGCAGTTGTTAGCATGTGGTCATTTTGACTCAGGTCACCACATGACCTGACTTAAATTTTACAACTGTTCTGATGGTTGTAAACCAGGTCACTATGGTTGTTAACTGAACTAAGCGAATTCAACATATCCAATGGGTATTTTTTTCCATTTTCTGCCAAAAAACATCCCCAAAGTCATAAATAAGAATGGAATGAAAATCAGAATGGCCATAATTATGGGCAAAAATGGAGATTTATTACTTGAAAATATTGGAACTGTGAAAAATAATTGGTTCTAACAAAGGAGAATGTTTGTAGCTCAGCGTTGAAATGAGATGTCCTTGTGCTCTCTGTTTTCTTGTAGACGTTTTATTATCTAAACTACATAACATCATCTATGTTAGTAAAGAGTGGGCTTTGCTCTCTTTTATATTCGAGCAGCTTGCCCTATCAGCGTTGGTTTGATAAATTAGTAACCCAGTTGTTAAGTGAATCTGGTTGACTTTGCTTGTCAGAAGGTCATAAAAGGTGATCACATGATCTTGGGACATAGCAACGGTCATAAATATGAACCAGTTGCCGAGCATATGAATTTTGATCACATGATCAGTAGGATGCTGCAAAGGTCATAATTATGGAAAATGGTCATAAGTCCCTTTTTCCAATACCGTTGTAATTTTGAATTGTCAGTAAATGAACTGTTGTAAGTTGAGGACTGCCTGTATAGTATAGAAAAACCTCTTACTGTGTTTAGTATCTTTGAACAAGATCAATCACTCTAATGTTGTTCTTGGTTATAGGTCATAGTGCCAATCCTTTCATGGTCAGGTGACACAAGGACTCCAGTAATAAATGATCCTGAGAAATTTCCTACACAATTATCTATAATTTGCAAATATTCTCCTTTTAAGAATGAAGATGAATTGATGAATCAGTTTAATACCATTTATGGAAAAACAGGTGAGTTTACCACTTAAATTTAAATGTTAAATCCATTTATGCAATACCAATATTGCTCTATTGTCTGAAGAGTACTGTGAGCTGGACCAAGGTAGGAAGCAGCAGAAATTAACATGGGTCAATTGAGATTGTAGCAATTAGCAAAACAAAACTAAACAAAACAATAGACCAAAGATATAGGTACTATTGTTTCAACATTGAAGCAGACAATAGCTGCAACTAGTAGATAGATATTTTTCCAGCAATTAACAAGTGCAATAAAGAATTTTAAATTGACCTTTAAGCATCTTGAAGTTCAGAATATCACAGAGGCCTCTCTGGAATTCTTACCCATAAATCAGGCTTTCTGTTCTTGAACCTAATATCCAAGTGAGTCTGCACCTCCTTAGAATGCAATATAGACTTCAGAATCAGAGAGATAGCATTCTGCATATCCTGAGTCCATCAGTATCTTCAGAAATTTGAACCATTAGTCAGTCTGCATGTGCTTTGTAGCAAATCATTTCTCAGTTGCTCTATGCATGTATGAAGGCCCTAATGTAACTTTGTTGTTGACTAACATACAAAATTTTCAGCCTAGAGAATAATTATAGGAAAACTAAAAATGATTTTGCAGATTATGTAGATTAAATAAATGACTTGGAAGGCCATATTTGGATTACTCATTTGAAGCAAATTTTGAATAAAATTTATTTTTAAATAGAAATTAATGTGCCTTTTAGTACAATTAAAATAGAAAATGTATTTTCTGAATAATGTATTTTATATTTAAAACAAGCCCTTGTGATGACTTAACTTCTTTTTTGTGCTTTCCCTATAAATATGCACAAAGTGGTTTACTTCATAAATGTATGTACATGCTTTTCAGTTAGTGTAAGATCTAGCTGAACAAATTTCACGAAAAAGATGAATAAATCCCTATTTTATGATGATAGTAGAAGTATAAAAAGATCATGCTGATAATGCTTTTACTGTCAGAAGCGACTTTGGACTCTAAGTATTTGCATATTACTGGAGTAACAGAATTCTGTTTTTCTGGTGATAACAAAAATGGTGTCTTCAATTGTATATTCTTAAAAATTGAGTTGCACCCAAAGAGAGGGATTTTAATGTAGAGTACTCAAGTATCCATACATGAATAGTTCTAAAAAAAGATAAGCTGTTGTATTTATCCATTATAGTGAATCTTTACTGACATCATAAGATATTTTTTGAAAAAAACAATATAACCTGTTATTTATATATTCATACCTAGGAACTTTGCTTGTGATTTACAATCTGAAACTCACATTGAATGGGGAGCCAGAACTTGATATTCTAACAGATGAGAAGGATATATTGATTGGTAGAACTTCAGAGAAGTAAGTTACTATGAAAAAGAAAGTAAGAATAGTGTGCAAGCTAAAAAGTTTTTTACAAGAAGCAAATTTGTTCTGAAATCTGATATCTACAGATCACGTATGTATTATATATTTCTTTGGAAGATAGAGTCCTAAATTCATTCTTTCCATAGAAGTTTCAGCCCATTATAGTACTAGGCATTTTTTGAAAATATATTCACAAAACACTTTCTGTTATCTTGGAAAAATATATATAAGTTAAAATTATTGAACATGTTTACCTTGCTGTTACTCAAGCATAGGAAGAATATTTTCGTTCTTGGTTGCCTCCAGTATATTGTTTCCAGCGTTAAAAATCTGCACATAAATATATCTAATCTCTTCATTTTTACATGTCATTTCCTTAAATACAGTTTTTTTATGAAAAGTATAGTATTTTTTATGAAAGTAACTTACCGGAATGTTTAATTTTTAACAAAATATTTGGACTTTGTAATGTGATAAAATGTTGTAGTTCCTATATCTCTTAAAACACTTATTGAGAAATGTCAAGGGTTCTCTCAAAGATAACTGTATCTTTATAATGGTGCTGCAGAATTCAGCATTCCAAATATTTGCATTCTTAAAAAAAATTACAATGTTTTAACAAAGACCTGTATTATTTTTTCTTTATCAAATCAGTTTACTCAGTAAGGAACATGTCCTACCTGAAACCTGTGGTTGAAGGTTGTTAATCATTCAGCTCAAGAGTCAATTTCATCTCCAGCAAATGAATAGTATTGGCATCCCAAAGTAATTCAGTTTATTTTCAGCTTTCTCCGAAAAATGTTTTGTATGTATTTCTTGGGAAGGAATTGCACAGTATCTTAGTTTTTCTGACTGCTTTGTATATTTTCTTTCACATTGGTAATACACTTTATTGTCTCTAACCAGTACAACTCCCTAATTGAAATTTATTTGGCCTTAAATGTTTTCTACACCAGCTATCCAGAAGAAAAATCACTAAGAGCTTATACAGCTATATTATATCTCAACCCACGAATGAGGATATTCATTCAAGCTGAGAAAGTCAAAACCAAGCATTTGCCTTTCTGTTTTTACAGGCCCAGGTGAGTCAGCGTCGCCTACACATATAAAGGCACATATTTAAATGTTCAAAGCAATGTGCTTGAAAGCATTAGCAAACATTTCTTTGGCCCCAGCGACAAACTGATTTGGATTTAGAATAATGTATGATCTAAGCCAAAGTAAAATCATTCTAACAGAGTGAACTCTTTAAAAATAAGTCAACTGTGACTTAGAGTTTAGAACACTTTAAATAAATGTGGACTACGAGGCTGGTTTTAAAGGCCTCTATAAATTCCTGAAACCTTATAGAAATTTAGCTTATCACAAGGAACTTGTCTTCATTCTCCTGTAAACAATTATATAGTGCAAATGATACATCCATGGACAGAGTTCTACAGATATCTTAATTTATGCATAAAGGAAGTTTTATATTATCATTTATTTGTAGCCCTGGTGGTGCAGTGATTAGAATGCAGTATTGCAGGCAAACTCTGCTCATAGCCTGATGTTTGATCCTGATGGGCCTCAGATTGACTCAGTCAGCCATTCTTCCAAAGTCAGTAAAATGAGGACCCAGATTGTTGGAGGCAATAGGGTGACATTGTAAACCACCCAGTGGGACAATATATAATTCAAAGTGCTGTTGCTATTGCTATTGTGCATATTCCCCACGCAATAAGTAAAATGTACAGAAGTAATGGAGAAAGGAGTAAACAAGACATGGTTCTCCATATGCATAGGAGGATATAAATATCTTCACCTGTAAAATGCAAATAATGAGGGCTTAATTTACAAATTATTGTAAATAAGATATATGTTTTGTGTGTGTGTGCTTTTGACTCTGGCAATTACCTGGGCTGGTCCCTGGAGTTTTCTTGACAAGATTTTGGAAGTAGTTGGCATTCCTGCCTCCTAGGGCTGAGAGTGACTGGCTCAAAGTTATCTAGCTGGTTCTGTGCCTAAAGTGGAGCAAGAACTCACAGTCTCCTAGTTTCTAGCCAGGTTCCTTAACCATTACACCAGACCAGCCTTTTGTATGCATATTAATTCTGCGAAATTCATGTTTTATGCTTTAATAGGATGTATCCATATATATCATCTTCATTCAAAAAAGTTGCCACTGATGAATTACAGAAGGCACAAATGGAACTGAAGGCTGGTATGCAGTACCCAATATTCATATATATATATAATTTAGTTCTTTCCATTATTGCCAACTTGTTTTTTAATATTTATTATGTTATCATAAAAAATAATTACAAAACAGTAAAACAAACAAGCAAAATGAAACACAGCAAAACATACATTCAATCCTAGCAATAACAAAAAAGAAAAAATAGTGTGCAAAAAAAGAAGAAAAAGTGATCAATTAAATTTAACACGTAGGATCCACCCTGGCTGGATGCTGAAAGAAAAGGCAGTAAATTCCCCTTCCCTTTTACACACACACACACACACACACACACACACACACACACAAAAGAAGAAAGAAGAAAAAGCAGTCAACAGGTTGAGCTAAATATTACACTAATCTTTAAATCCCTGTTAACCATCTGTTATTATATTTAGTGCATAAAAAGTCCACAAACAGTTTCCAGTCTCTTATAAAGCTGTTTAATCCATTATCTGGCAAGGAAATAACAGGCAACAGTGAAAAAGCAGAGCTGCTTAACATACTTTGCATCAGTCTTCACACAAAAAGAAACTATAGCCCAACATACCAAAAAAATCACTGCAAAAGACAAACTAGAAACAAAAATTAAAATAAGCAAGAAAATGGTAAGAGAACATCTATCAGACCTTGACGAATATAAATCACTGGGACCTGACAGATTACATCCCAGAGTTTTGAAGGAGCTGGCAGATGTTATCTCAGAACCATTGCGCTACATCTTTCATAAATCCCGGAGCACTGGAGAAGTACCTGAGGATTGGAAAAAGGCTGATGAGGTTCCCATCTTCAACAAAGGGGGGAAAACGGACCCAGGAAACTACAAACCAATCAGTTTAACATCAATACCTAGAAAGATCCTAGAAAAGATAATAAAAAAGCAGATCTGCAAACAACTAAAAGGAAACAAAGTTATAACTAGTAGCCAGCATGGATTTGTTAAAAACAGATCATGCCAAACCAATCTTATTTCATTCTTTGATAAAGTGACTAAACTAGTAGACCAGTGAAATGCTGTGGACGTGGTATACTTACATTTCAGTAAGGCATTTGATAAAGTAGATCACAACTTACTCCTTGATAAGCTAGAAAAAGATGGAATAGACAACATCACCACCAGATGGATCTGTAGCTGGCTGGCAAACCATATTCAATGAGTAGTCCTCAATGGTACTACATCCACATGGAGAGAAGTAAGCAGTGGGGTACCACAAGGTTCCGTCTTAGGTCCAGTACTCTTCAATATCTTCATCAATGACTTAGAAGAGGGAATTGAAGGGGAACTCATCAAATTTGCAGGTAACGCCAAACTGGCAGGAGTAGCCAACACCCCAGAAGACAAACTCTGGATCCAAAAAGATCTTGACAAACTTGAACAATGGGCCTTATCTAACAAAATGAGTTTTAATGTGGAGAAAAGTAAAGTTTTACATTTAGGCAGGAAAAATCAAAGGTACAAGTACAGATTGGGCGAGACCTGGCTTAAAAACAGTAACTGTGAGAGGGACCTTGGAGTCCTAGTGGACGATCACTTGACTATGAGCCAGCAGTGTGCAGCAGCAGCCAAAAAAGCTAATACAGTCCTGGGTTGTATAAACAGAGGCAGAGAATCAAGATCACACGAAGTATTAGTACCGCTTTATAAAACCCTAGTAAGACCACACCTGGAATACTGCAGCCAATTTTGGTCAGCATATCACAAAAAAGATATTGAGAATTTGGAAAAAAATTCAGAGAAGAGCAACTAAGATGATTAAAGCCCTGGAGACTAAAACATAACGAAGAATGGCTACGGGACTTGGGTTTGGCTAGTTTAAAGAAAGAAGAAATAGGGGAGACATGATAGCAGTATTCCAGTATTTGAGTGGCTGCCACCAAGAAGAGGGGGTCACATTATTCACTAAGCACCAGAGGGCAGGACAAGAAACAATGGTTGGAAACTGATTAAAGAGAAAAGCAACCTGGAATTAAGGAGAAATTTCCTGACAATTAACCAGTGGAACAGCTTATCTCCAGAAATCGTGGGTGCTCCGTCACTGGAGATTTTTAAGAAGAGGCTAGACAACCACTTGTCTGAGATGGTATAGGTCCTCCTGCTTGAGCAGGGAACTGGACTAGAAGACCTCCAAGGTCCCTTCCAGCTCTATTCTATTCAAATCTCTAATTAAGGTAGTTATTTTCGCCATTTCTGCTAATTCATTCAGTTTCAAAATCCATTCTTCAACAGTCAGCATCCCTTTTTCTTTCCAATATTTGGCAAGTACAATCCCCACAGCTGTCACCATGTGAAGGAATAGCACCCCAAATTGTTTTTCAGTTGGTTTGAAAACACATTGCCAACTTGTATTCAGATTTTTTGAATGTTTAAATTGGTTTTTTTTTCACAGCATTATTTTCTGTGCCACTAAAGTAAAAAAGGGGACATTTTCCCATTGTGATGAGAACCTTTGCAGTTATTGGGATAAGTTTTTAAGCTTTTAAAAACTTAGGAACTCCTCTAATCTCCTAGTTGTTTGAAATTTACCTAATTTTTACCCTCAGGAAAAAAAGTAGTCTGGGTTAAAGAGAAATCACTGCATCTTTTGGGAAACCAGTAGCTAATACCTCTGCAATAACAGAATACAAAATGTTAGTTTTAAAATATAAGTTGAAAATAAGGGAGAATTGCGTGGGAAACGTAAATGTCACAAAACATGCAAAATGGAAAAGTTTTATTTGTCAGTTTCATCAGTTTTTACTTTGGCTTCTCATGCCTACAAAACCAACTTTGAACTGAATCCAGGCAATGTTCAGAGATCAAGCTCAGTGCAGGGAGATCTTTTGTGCTACTCCCGTTCATGAAATAATCATAAATCAGGTGTCAACTAGTCAACTTTAATAGTTTGTCATATAGATTGAAAAAGCATCTCTCCAAAATAGTTTAACAAATTCTTTTGCTTATCTTTGTAGCCGAAAATGCTGTGACAGAAGTAAAGGGCAGACTAAAACAGCCTTCCTTGTATGGAGATAGTGAGGTATTGAACCAGGAATAACATTTACAGTATCTTATATTTATCTGAAGTTTT
>NW_015386930.1:997290-1025880 GCF_001527695.2 Protobothrops mucrosquamatus | reverse complement strand
GTGAGAATCTGAAGGATCCTGTATTTGCCTAGTTACAGTCTCTGGCTATAGAACTGTCCCTGTTTCTTATAATTACAACAGGTGTGTACAAAACATTTCAAGTTGGCAAGAGCAGCTTTGAGTTCAAAAAGTATGGTGCCAACCCCATTGATAAATTAGGAGGCTTTTCTAACTACTGTATTTTGGAAATGTTTTGAGCTTGAGCATCTTTGTAAATTTGGCTGTTTGCATAATCTGTTTGTGTCATTTGAAAGCTTCATCACAGAAGCACATTTGTTTTTAAACTAATCTTCCATAAATAAGCAGTTGATGCTTAGTAAAACCCAGTTGCACTGTTCAATTAAGAAGAGATTTTAAGAAGTGGTTAGGGAAAAGAAGTACAATCCCAGAATGAAATCATTTGAATAATTCATTAGTTGAGTTAAATGAAAGGATCCCTGGAGTCGCACTGGAGGAAGACAAAGAATGAATCCAACTGGGTATAAGTGATACCCTTTATCAGAGCTTATCTTGTGGTGATGAGAGTAGAAACAAGCTTCCTCCTCTGCTCTTATATCTTTGGAAGGTTAGCAGCACTGTTTTGAGCAACCAGGTATCTTGTTGTTTTAGGGAGATCCTCCAGGACAGCTGTGAAGACTATTCTAGACATCAGTCAGATAAAGCTGCTCTGAGTTGGACTTTGGTTGGGCAAGTACAATGGAAATGACATAAACCCATTTGTTGCTCAGTTATCTGGGAAGAGGTTCATCAGGTTAGACCTCAGGACGTTGACAGGGTCCTTGGTGCTGCAAGTTCTGCCATCTGAGCTCAGAATCCATGCCCCCCCATTGGTAAAGGCCTCTTGGAAAGTGGCACGGACTGGGTCTAAGTAGTGATTAATGCCTCCCTATAGGGGAGGGTGGTTCTACATGCCTTGAAGGAGACAATTGTCCATCCTTGGATCCAGCAGCATTGGATAGTCTAATCTTTTGTCCAGACTGCAATCTTCCCTTGTTTAGTGTTGGTAAGAAAACTAGCCCTAGGTGACTTTTATGTGGGATGTCTCAGGACATAGTTCTCCTGCCATTCCCATTTAACATCTGCATGAAACTAAGCTTCCTGTACTAATGATATATTGGAAATCTGGTTACATCAGAGAATAATGTTAAAATGGAATTGGGCAAATATGTCCCTTTTCTCAAATAAAGTAGTCGATATTTGTTCTTTTCTTCTACACTGAATGTCTAGAGAATTTAGTACTTCATAGTTTAAAATATGGGGTTCAAAAGTGTCTGAAGGTTAAAGAAAGCAATATGAAGTATTAAAAATATAATAGTTAAAACCTCTAGAGTCTTCCTTGCATTCACTTTTAAAGGGTTTGTTCTAAAGTTGAGCAAATGTATGAGCAGACCATTAATTTTTTTTTCTCGATTTATTCTCTCCTGTTCTATAGGCTGTTCAGTATTAAATCAGGACTAAGACAGAAGCATTTAAATCAATATCCAGAACCATAGTATTCAGGTAAGACATTCACTACATATGCTGTGCATGAAGTTGTGAATGGGTAGCAATAAGATCAGACTAAAAGCCAACAAGATGGAGTAGCTGTTTGTCTAAAAACAATCATTATCATGATTCTGTTGATAACTTTGGAAGTGGGTTCTGCAATTTGAAAGGTTCTCCTGGACTCATAGGTCTTCCTGGATCACCTGCTGGAGACCATGTCCAGAGGAATCATAGTATCCCAGCAACAGTGATTCATCCTTTCATCACCACATGGTTCAACTATTATATTATGGACTATAAGTGAGTTCCTTTGAAAATAAGGAACTATGTTATAAAATATAAATATTATATTCTGCAAAACTTTTTAAATGGTGCAGTTTTGAGATTGATTATTGAGTGCTGTTATGAGTTTCTATAATGACCACAGTCCTATCTAAGTTTGCTTATAACTTGATTACCTGAAATTGAAAAGGAGAAGGATCTCATGCTATTTAATAGGCAATTCTGTATAGCCAGATGAATGCCTGCTTTTAAACCAAAGCTTCATATTATTGGGGGATGACAGGGACAGGGATGGGTATTTGAATTCAACTGGGTTATATTCTGAAGCTTATCATTAAATTAATTTCCTGATTCTTGCTGTAGTGAGTCATGTTATTGCCTGAATGCCCCCAACCCTCTAATGAGATAGCTCTCCTGTTTACCTGTGCCGGATCATGCAGCAGCAGTAGCTATCGTAGGAGGAAACATGGTTGAAAGTACTGCATTTTCCATCTGCTTCACTGTTGCTCAATTTGATTTCCTGAGTTGTTTCTTTGTGTATATATCAAGGGGGGAAAAATCATACATACATATATATTCACCCAGCCATGTATAGTTGTCATGCTGTTCCCTTTTCATAAAAGAAAAAGTTACACAAAGTGAAAAAAGGAGTAAAAAGATAGTAATCCAAAAGTTATCTCACAAGGATAGAAAAAAGGAAACAAATCTAATTCTAGTTTACACTGATATCATTTACTAATCCTCTCTATACTTTTGTGCACATGCAAGCCATCCTTGCTTATCCATATACCACTTCTTGCATTCTCTGTTATTCTTTATACTTCTCACCGCTCTCATTTTAAAGAATTCATCAATTCAGCCTAGCTAAAATCTTCTTGTCTTCTTGAACCATTTATTCTCCAGGTCTATATTTGATAAATGTTTTGAGTTTCATTAATCCTCTCTGTATGATTAATTATCTCCAGGAGGTTTTTTTTCAGTGTTTACTCACTTTTATATGCAGTCTGCATTCAATCAGCATGCATTCATTCTTGACTTTCTCTTTCTGTTTTATCATACCCTTCTGAACCCCATTCCCATTCTATTTGACCTACTTTTATGTTTCTCCTCACATAACCAACTCTCCTTTCTGTATAATAGATATGCAGATGTATGCTGCGATACCTAGTCATTTTTGCTTCTTTTGAGGAATATTTTTTGTGGTGATACCAGCTAGTAATCAGGCTCCTTTTGAAAGCGCCCACATCAAAAATTTCTACCCCCCAAAAAAATAAATCCCTGCAAGTTTTGACAGATGGCTACACTAACTAGTCTAGCTATCTTCCAAAATGCATCTCCTTTCCCAGCCCACATGTGGAAAAGAGATTCATGGATGGTTTCCTGCTGTAATTTTGAAAACAGAAAGGAAACAAAGTTGAGACAATGCACCAATCCCTGTCCTTAGCATGCCCAGTGAATGAATAAATAAATAACAGTAAATAAGAACAGTGCCATGTGCCAGCTTTGTGCCAGCAATAGAATCCTACCCTGTGAAGCAGCAAATTTCATATTACAGATAGTCCTCGACTTGCAAGCATAATCAGGACCAGAATTTCTGTTGCTAAGCGAGGCAATTATTAAGTGAGTCACTCCTGGTGTTACAACCTTTTTTTTTTGCCATGATTGTTAAGTGAATCACTGTAATTGCTAAACTGAATCATGTGATTGTTGAGCAAACCCAGCTTCTGCCATTGACTTTGTTGGAAGCCTGCTGAAAAGGTCACAAAAGGTGATCCCAGGACACTGTAGCCATGATAAATACATGCCAGTTGCCAAGTGCCCAAATACTGATCACATCTTCATGGGCATTACTCTGACAGTTGTAAATGCTAGAACAATTGCAAGGCACTTTTTTTCAGTGCAGCTGCAACTTCAAACGGTCACTAAACAAGTGGTTGTAAGTTGAAGAACTGCCTGTAGTATAATTTTCTCAAAGATTGGAGTACAGCACTTTAATGTGATTAAAAATAAAAGCCTCAAGTTAGCATCACTGAGCAATCACAATTCAGGCCTAGCGTGTGAATATGACTCCGGTACAAATTAGTTAGGAGGCAGAAAAAAGATTCTACCAAATTATGAGAAATATTTTCATTACCTTGATTCAGAAAGTATTAGCCAAGTTCACCACATTTGTAATAAGAACTTTTACTAGAGGCCCATTACAGTCTGATATATTTAAAAGTAATTGGTGCAAATTATTTGAATAATTAATGTCCCAGTATCACAATTTTGATATTACACCTCAGCTAAGCAAAGATGTCTCCAAGTCCCTCTAGTCCTTGAAAAGTGTAAAATAAAACTGTAAAAAAACCTGTAAAATAAAAAAGTTTATAAAATGATATAAGATCCCAGCCAAAATGAACTAAAACCAGTGTGTTGCCATACTGCAGGGAAAAATAGGATTAGTGAAAGCTATCTACAATTATAATAAACATGTCCAAAGATAAATAAATAGCAAGTAATTTTTTTTACTATATAATAAAATAATAGTATGTGCTGACTATATTAACATGATCAAGACAGCTGGATATCCCAAGTACTGAAATGATTCTAGCTACATATATGCAAACGTAGTAAAGGATTTTATTAGCAAAATTCCAGCAATCATAGATATAAATTTATTAAATATATATCAAAGAAAGGAATGGAATGAATAAAAATGGCATAAAAGATAGACACATACACAAACAACACTTACAACAAGAAATTTTATGGCATAAGGCATTTAAAGTTGATTTTTTTTCTCATTTTTATAACAAAAATATTTTCCTAATAATTATATATAATTAATGCTATAGTAATTTGGTTTGTAAGCTAAAAGAAAGCAAAAGCATAGATCTCGAGGGTGTTTCTGTTAGATGGTTTGCTTACATCTTCATTATCTCTTCCACAAAACAAACTATAATTTATTGGCTCAATACATACAATTAAACTGTAAACCCAGATGGCCAGGACAAGAGACAAAATTAAGCCAAAACCTAATAAATTGCTTTAAGACTTAGTGTATTGGACAAATGCAGTCCTTAACACTCATAGGATACCCACCCAATTCATTTTCTTCTGTGTCAGTGCTTTGTGTTGATCTGGCTAGGATACAAAGTTTGGATGCAGTTGAAAATGTTAAAGGGATGGTTTTTTTTAGCAGTACAGTCTGTGTATTTTCTAGCATTGTCGTTTTTCAACCTCTTGTTAGAGTCTGTCCTCAGTCATCACTTGTGTCCTTGGCTGCAGGGTTTGTTGCAGACCAACAGCTACAGTGCTGCTGAGATGCTGAATTAATTCACAGATTTTCAAGTCTGGCTGATCTTTCTCCTCTTCCCTTCTTCCCCCCACCATCCTGGACAATTGAATATGTATCCTTCCATTGATGGTACTTTGTCCGCATATGTTAGCAACAGATCCATGTGCCCAGCATCTCCAAGAGATGTTTGGATGGATGGCTAATGATGAAAGTATGAAAAATACAGAAGTTTCAGATTTGAGAGGAACGGCCATTATGTCAGTTCTGAAATCCTTATTAAAATGAAGCTGGTAGTGAGTCAGAATTTAAATAAGAAAGGGGTGTTATCAAAGGATAGATATGCATTTGTTTTGTTTTCAACTAATTTCAAGCATATACATTATTTTCCATCTCTAATATCCTGCTGAATCTTTCCTTTTGCAAAACTCTTAAGTCATAAAGATTCTGTTCAGTAGGCAATCTGACAAATGTAATTTGCAGATTCTTGGATATCAGCTCTTTTGCTTGGAGAAAGTTGGAATGTTTAGAAATACCCTGCTATTGGAGGATGGACAAGGAGGGATGTGTTTCTACCTCATCAAAGGACTTCTGCATGAATTAAACAATTACAATCAACTTTTTATAATCTCTCCATCATACCAGACCAATTAAGTGCAAGCAGCTGAAAAATTCAAAGTATTTCACTTCATTCTTATTTTAAGTTCTGTTTTTAGTTCCCCCTTAGAAATTATAAGCATAGTTCCTTTTTATCCCTTGCTTAGTTCTAGATTAAAAAGTAGTCCTGTTTTTCAGGAACATGCCTATTTATATTTTAAATGCCTCAAATAAATAGGTTGTCTCGAAAGATCTCAAGTATGTCTAATGGAAGAAAAAATATCTGTTTTTTCTAGTTTATTTATCTAAATTAATTTAATTATCTGTTCTTGGTGGCATGAACCCATTGAATGTAAATGGAAGGAAGCCTGTTTATTTAATTTTATTTATTTATATATCATATTTATATGGCCACCCATCTCACAAAAACATGAGTTTAGTGTAGTGGTTAAGGCAGTGGTGGTGAACCTATGGCACGGGTGCCAGAGGTGGCACTCAGAGCCCTCTCTGTGGGCACACATGCCATCGCCCATGGCCTCCCCATGGCCCCCTCCTCACCAGCAGCCCCCCGGAGGAGAGTCGCCCCGGGCGCAGCCTGTGCAGAGCAGCGCAGCCAAGGACGTGGCAGCCGGGCAGTGGGGACAAGACTCCACCCTCGCGCCCCATCGCGTACAGATGATGCTGTGGGACGCAGACAGAGGGCATGGTCACCATAACACTGCTGGGCCACCTGGGCAATCTGTGATGGGCCGTGGAGGTGGTGGGTGGCCCTGCGGGCAGGAGATGCGGGGACGGGGTAGGGGTGAGGTGGGTTTTGGACACTCGGTCTCTAAAAGGTTCACCATCACTGGGTTAAGGTGCTGGCCTAGAAATAGGAGACTGAGTTCTAATCCCACCTTAGGTATGAAAGCTGGATGGATGGCGTTGGACTAATCACTCTCTCTCATCAAACTCAGCTCACAGGATTGTTGTGGGAAAAACATGAGGAAGGGATATTATGTATGTTCGTTGCCTTGAGTTATTTTTAAAAAATAATAAAAGTGGAATAATTTAAAAAAAGATTAGTTGGAAACTGCTGGAAACTGGGGGAAAAGAATCCCAAAGATGCTTTTTCATGAGGCAACTGGACTTTCTTGTTTTTCTTTGAAGACGTTTCACTTCTCATCCAAGAAGCTTCTTCAGCTCTGACTGGATGGTGGTCAATGGCAGGATTTATACTCCTTGCAGACAGCTGGTCATTTGCATTCTTTTAGTGAGTTGTTAGTGCTACTTGAAGGCTTATCTATGTCTTTGGGGTCACCTGAGTAGTGCAAATGTATGTGGAACCTTCTTGGAACTGTTGAAAGGACTGCATTGTAGACTGGAGATAGATGATGTCGTATCCCTCCCCCTGTTCACTTTTGACATCGATGACCTCTTTGACCCCTCTTTCAAATCAGCAGTCCTCTCTGTCCAAAATGTGGACTTTTCTGTCTTCGAAAGAGTGGTCTTTGTTTTTTAAATGTAGATGGACTGCTGAATCTTGTCCTGATGGGTTTGCTTTCCTATGTTGTTCCAAACGTTTATGAAGTTGTTGTTTCGTATCCCCAATGTACAGATCTGCACATGGCTCACTGCATTGTACTGCATATACCAAATGGCTCAGTTTGTGTCTGGGTGTTTTATCCTTGGAGTGGACAAGCTTCTGCTTTAGTGTATTCTTGGGTTTGAAGTGTGCACATATATTTTGTTGGCTGAAGATCCTCCTGAGATTTTCCGATATTCCTGCAATGTAGGGAATGACTACATTGTTTTGTTTATTGTTTTCTTTGTCTGTTATGGAGGAGCTCCTGCTGGGTCTTTTTTGAGATTTGATGAAGGCCCACTTGGGATAGCCACGAGTTCTGAGGGCTTCTTTGATGTGTTTTAGTTCTTTTTCTTTTCTATCTTTGTGGGTAGGCAGGCCTTCATCTCTGTGGTGTGGGGTTCTCATAACTCCCATTTTTTGCTCCTGTGAGTGGTGTGAATCAAAATGTAAATATTTATCTGTGTGTGGGGGTTTCCTGTAAATTTCAATGTTAAGGAGTATAAATGGCAGGAGTATAAATCCTGCCATTCCCCACCATCCAGTCAGAGCTGAAGAAGCTTCTTGGATGACAAGCAAAATGTCTTCAAAGAAAAACAAGAAAGTCCAATTGCCTCATGAAAAAGCATTCTTGGAATAACTATGATCTGGATGAGTGAGAATCTCCATAGACATGGGGGGAAAGAAATGAAGCCTGCAAGGATATTGGAGACATTACAATTATAACTTGTCCAGAATTTAAGAAAGAATAACTGGGCATGGTAAGTCTATACGTATTTTACTTGAAAGACATACTATATTCAGTGAGCCATTTGGTGTTCATGCTGTTGATAGAGCCTTTTCTTTATTCACCAGTCATCAAAACTGCAGCATTTTAAAAGCATTGTGAGTGAAGGCCAGTGTCTGCCTACAAGGCAAAAAATAAATGCAGAGGCAGCAGTTTTAAAGTGAATCTTTCCAGGGACCAATTTGAAAAATTCTTTCCCATCACCTATTTAATTCTTGGCCATGAACTGCAGATGTTCTTTGAACACTGTTACAGCAAATCAAGTTGTAATCTTTGCATGCTCCAAAAGATTTTCTGATAGCTATAATGCCATATGCCTGGACTGAAAGAAAGCTGTGACAAATCACTTTTGTATTGCTGAACACAGAAAAGGACATGGTCTGTGCAGCTATCACTTATCAAGATCAGTTCAAAGGATGCTTTATGTTATAGATACATACAGTTTGCTTTCCTTTTTCAGGTGATTAAAATTCACATTTCTTCTTTTATTTTGGAAAAATATAAGTTCTTACACTTATTCATCCACCCGCTATATCAAAGCAAATGGGTAGGTGGTGTTTCAGACTTAGAACTTAAGAAATATTTAATTCAGTAACAAAACCATTTTCATGATCCCCACACATATCATATTTTAAACATCTATGTATGATCTTTATAATCTGGTCGGTATACCCATTGCACCACACTTCCTTTTGAACACACCATTTTATTGTTCGTAGCATTTCTGAATTCTAAAGGATTGAGCTTGCTAGTAATGTATCCTTTTTCTTGTTCTATACTGCTTTTATATTGCTATGGAGAAAATATAATGTTGTCTTTTTATTAAAATTACCTATTATAGCTCTAAACCAATGAAAGGAGAATAGCTTCTTGAGAAGATCTAGCAAATATTCATAAGTCTACTGGATAATACAATATAAGAACAATATTGTCCTCGTAGTGTTTAAGTGGAGGCTAGATAGCATTTCTCTGGAGTGCTTTAATTCCGACTCTGTGATTTTAAGGAAACAGTGTCTGGAGAAATACAAAAATTGAGAAGTCATGAAATGAGCTGAAGTGAAATGGCAGCAGTGTTCTTGATGCTAGAATCTGTCAACATGAGAATAACAGAAAGCTTCACAGAGTTTTGCTGTGCCCAGGATTTCCCTTTAATCAAGTTTCGTTCAGCAAATTATTCCTGAGATGTTTGGGCCGGCAGTTTGACACGCCTGGTCTAAGCAAATAATTCATCTAAATAATTTGACATGCTAACAGAAAGAAGGGAGATACTCTCCATCTTCTGATAGGATAGAATACAGATCCCAAAAAATTGAAAGGAAAATTTATATAATTTCCCCTTTTTTTTCTTGTTCCATTTTTAAAAAGCTATCACAACATAGGGCAAATTAAGAGAATTATCAGATATTCAAACTCAAATGTTTGTGACAACTTTAAAGCAAAAGAAATAACCTCCCCCCCAAAAATCTAATCTGTAAATCATGGGAAAATGTGGAGAGGAAAGGAAGCTGAATGACGTAGGCAAAGTTTAGTAGACCTTGAAAGATGATGCTTCTTGTCAGTGACACTTTAAGTATGCCTTTAAATCTTTCATTTTCTTTGTAATATAAACAATTAACAGTGCACCTCATTACTTGCAATGTGGTGAAGAACGTCCTTCAGGAATATGCTTGTTGTTCAATCACTTGTAATTATATGAATAAAACCCATGAAGCAGCCTTACAATGTGTCTTGGTGGGAACATTATCATCTGGTATTTTATTGTTCATCCTACAAATGTAAATAAAGATTAAATGCTTAATTGCTACCTAAAATGTCCTGATGGCTTTCAATAACTGATTAAAACTGTTCTCTGCTGCAAGATACTTAATTTCTCTAAATTTGTCAAGGGGATATTCTGGTGCTATCCATATCCATCTTCCTTTTGCTCCCCCCCCCCCACATTTGCAAAGATATCAGAGAGCTTTTAGTCACTCTTTATACAGGTAGTCCTCAACTTACAACAGTTTGTTTAATGACTGAAGTTACAATGGCACTGGAAAAAATGTCTTATAACCATTTTTCACACTTACAACCATAGCAGCAATGAATGTAGCAACATGTTCAGTGATTTTGCGACTTTTTTCAATACTATTTCTACTGATAATATTATAGTAATACTGCATATTTATTAATAAACTAGTGATTATTGTTAAATATAAAATATCAGGCAGATTTTTTTTCCTTTTTAGTTTCTTTGGGGTTATTCCTTTTATATTTATTTATTTATTTCAATATAAATTCAGTTTATTGTGGTCGTAGACCAGTGCATGTAGAATACCCTGTGAATGAACACCTCTGCACACACACAATCCTAATAGATAATAAACAAGTTAAAGTTTCAGAGAGAAAGCTTTCTGAGGGCTGTGTGTGCTGTATTTCTAGCTGGCAGCAGTGACAGTATATCAGTTGTGTACTGGTGACAGGAAGGCTAGGGCCTTCCCTAGATCTGCTTGCTGCTCTGTATTTTTTATCTTTTGATTCAGGGTTTGTTTCACCTGATCATATTTCATCTTAAGAACTGAGGAGAGAGAGTAGATTTAAAATATTAGATTCAACAGCTTATAGAAGTTAGACACACCCTTGACTCAACTTCTATCATACCTGTCTCCAATCACAGTAGATGTGCCTTTGGGACACAGTGAGGTATCTGGCTAGCTGCTCTGATGAATTTAGAATAGATTGTACCCTCTCCAAGAAAGTGAAACAAGAAGCTAGAGGCCCAGCCTGAGTTCCATAGAGGAGATGGGCTAGTGGTATAGCCTGAAAGAGCTTAAGTCAGCTGGAACATAATATCCTCCCTTGGTGCAGAAAAAATTGAGGATGGCACTGGCAGATCTTTGTTCAGTGGCAACAGTGTATTCATAATGGGCTTCATCAAGCCAGTGGCATGCATGACTACTCCTAAATACTGAAAAGCAAGTCACTTATTGAAATATAATTATTTACTATTTCTTTGATGACAGTCACATCTGGACTGCAGAAATTCAGTTGATTAATAAGTGGTAATGAAGTATTACAGTTTTCTGTGTCTCTGTGTTGCCATCTACCGTAATTGATACATGGATTTTTTCAGCCTAGGTATGGTAGCCCTTATTCTTTCTTTCTCTTTCTCTTTCTCTTTCTCTTTCTCTTTCTCTTTCTCTTTCTCTTTCTCTTTCTCTTTCTCTTTCTCTCTTTCTTTCTTTTTCCTTCCTTCCTTCCTTCCTTCCTTACATTTTATCCTTTTTTTTCTGGGAGCATCTCTTGTTATGATCCTTACACTAATTATGTGATTTATGTTCAACTGAGATATAAGTGCCTAGTTCCATGATCCCGTGGGACCTTGTCTATCTATGTTTGACCCTACTTTACTGCAGAGCTTTTATGAATTGTAGCTCAGTATTTTTAAGCTATTTATATATCTTGTTCTCTAACAGTAGCCATAATAATGTATATATAACTTGCTTCAATTGACAAGGAAACCTCTGATTATAAGAATGAAGGAATCCAGTTGGTATTTCCAGCTTCACTATCTACATCTGGAAAAAAAAACACCATACATTCATTCAACTAGTTGTTATTACAGTATCTATTTTTGTGGAGTGTGTGTTTTTTCTTTGTGACTATAATTAGTACCCAGATGAGATGAAATTACTTTTAGATTCTCTTTTTAATAGCATGTTAATAATTCACACAGATACTGGAAATGAATTAATTCAAAGCTAAATATAATTTGCCATGAGCTATATGGCATTAAATGTCTCCCCACTCCGTCCTGTTTCCCAGATCATGTCAAATATTGGAGAATAGAGAACTTCTCAGCTTGCAGAAACCTGAATCTATTATTTAAATGGTTTCTTCCTGGGAACGTATTCAACATATTGTAATTAAAAATGGTCCTTGTTTACTTAGAAACAAGACAGATGAACAATACAGTAGAAAGTTTACTTTTTAATTGTCCTGCAGTGCACACGATCATTTTAACTAAAATGTAGCATTCACACCTTTCTTTTCATTTTCTCTTGCATTGCTACATTGGCTTACAATCATAAATGCAGTGATGTGGCTTATTTCATCCACCTTTTTTCTGTATCACAAAACATCCTTTTTCATTCAGAAGTGGTAGAACAATGCTGTATCTCTTGAAGGATCATAACCTGGAGGGAATTTAACCCACATTAGGTTTTAATCATATAGAAAGTGTTTATTTTTGAAAAGTGTGCTAGAAAAATACCTTATATTAGGGACAAGAATGATTGGATAGATGAAGTCAAGTATCTTTATCAGTACGTAGAACTATAGTGGTTATGAAAACCTGCAAAAGAGCCCCAAACAAAGATTACTATCAGGCCACAGGAACCAAGAAAGACATATAAAGTTACTTCCAAGCAATTTCCTTTATCATTCCTCATCTATAGATAGAAACCTTACCAAACTAAAGCAACTTCTTGCACCATCAAATATATACTCTGAGAATTGCTAGGGTGGAGCCGTCTTAACTCTCTTTCTTTCCAACCAACTGCACTGTCACTTGGTCCTCTGGAATGCAGCCCCGCCCTCCTAGGAATCCAGGCTACATTTCACCACAGTTTTAAGTTATATACATTTGGTTAAAATGTATGTTAAAAAAATGTTTTAAAAAATGTTAAAAAAATAAAAGGTCTACATATTGCAGTATATTCTTGGAGGCAATTCCACGGTTATTCTGATAATATATTGAGAGATGACTTCAGGTGGGGAAAATGGTGGCTTTTAATGGATATGAATTTGTTTTGCCTCCTGCACAGCAGGGTAGCCTTCTTTTTCCTCCAGATTGAAGGAGGAAACCAGAAATTGACCCACCTGGCTTCTGGTTTGTCACTCCTCATGACTAAATTGCAGAAACAGAGGTTTCCTTGATTGGCTTGTGAGTTGAGCCATAGAGGGTGGGGATTTCCATCAAGTTCACAGTTGTAGCATAAAAACCCCAGAGTCTTGGGGTTTAATGAACAGATGCCCCTGACCCCTTCCATAGTTCAAACTAAGATAAAGTGAGATAGGAGGGAATACATTCAGATTGCAAGATTCTATTACAGTAAAAGTAATACTGGCGAATATGTCATTGATTTCTTAGTCTGGCCTAATTTATAGGGCCAAAGAAACCTATGCAAGATATCCCATGAGGCAATATACATGTGATCTATCCTTCAAAGTAGTGGAACTAGTGAGTCAAATCTTTTCTAAGGTTTTCTGGCATGTATTTGCCTACATGGAAGATACTTCTATTAGAATATGATTTAAATAAATCTGATATTTATCCACAGAAGAAACTGTGCATTTTATATTTAGCACACATTTAAAAGGTTTCCAGTTTTCCATCTAAAGTTTGCATACAGAACCTGCTCCATCAGGTTGGTTTTTCCTTGAAATCTGTCTGCATGTGAGGTTATGCTACTCTTGAGCACCATCTTAATGATGATGAAAAGGGTTCTTGATACTGGTTAAGATGTGTGCTTTTTTAGATCAATTGCACTATCAGCATCTTTGTAGAACACTATCATTTTTGCATTACTAAGGTTGTGGGTAGAATTTCAGACTCAGGAACAGTAAAGGTCGGGACAGTGTGGGCTGTGTTCTGATTTGATGTCAACTGTGGGCAAATAGCACTGTGTGTGTCTCCTGACTACAAACTACCCACTCGCACAAGCATGGCAGCAAATTACTCTTAGGAAAATGGTGAATTGCCTGCTTATAAGAAGATGTCAATGCAGCTGGCAGCACTTTAGATTTCTCTGTTTTAGAGAGCCTGCATTTGGACCTAGTTTAATGTTAGTGTTTTCATAAATGAGTTGGCAGCATTTGTTTCATCCAGCAAAAAAGCTTTCTTTCAGTACTTCTCAGACCTCAAACAGCATACTAATTATTGTTGCCTATCCTGTATGCTGCACCCCAAGCAATCAACAAGTTGATTCCTGGGAGTGAAATATTTGCAGGGGTAGCATTCTTGTTCTTAAATAACGAAGCAGTTCTGGAAATTGGAAAAGAATGGAGAAAAAGATGGGGAATAATCTTCTGCCAGTATCTATTTGGCCATTGAAACCTGTTCCCATTCCCATTTACAAGTTAGTCCTCATTTAGAAGCTGCATTGTATAGTGTCGGGGAAAATCCATTAAAGGCAAGATTTTAACAATCACAGAATCAGACACAAATACATCTTTCCATAACACGTGTCATTGTTCCACTGCAAAATCAATTCCTCAGTTTCCACAAATTCACTTCCCCAATTACCAGGCATTCAAGTTTGTCATATTATGAAAGAGGCCATAGCTCAAACTTTGGCTTAATACTTCCAACAGGCCTAGGCCTTCATTTTTCAATAAGTCCTTTAATACTGAGATCTATCAAGGAGGTGTTTGAATCCAACCTCTACAGCAGTTAGGACAATAAAAGCCTTCAGTATGAAAGGTCTAGTCAGTTTCAGGCAGGCAGTTGCCAGCTGACCAGAAGGTTCTAATCAATTAAGGCAGGGATCTGAACTTGTTAACTTGCAGTGGCATTTTTAGGGACTACTAAGCTCTGAACAAAAATCAATGCAGGAAGAGATAATTTGCTTGCACAAACTCTCTGCCCTTTGAGGAGGCAAAAAAGAAAAAAGTAAAACAGTTGAGCTGCATATTTGCAAGAACTACAGAGCTGTTATTTCAGATCATTTGTCCTTGCTCATTTGCTAATAATAATAATAATACTCTTTCCCCCTCCAAGAAATACCAATACTTTAACAGTGAAATATTAGGAGATATGGTGGATAGGATAAGTTCAGGGAATTTTTGAAAGAAAGCTCCAGTGAAATTAGTGTGCACAGCCTTCCACAAAAATGATTCTCCCTTACTCTCATTACTATTAACACTGGTGATATTAATTTCATTTATTCAAAAAATGACCAATTGTACAGTACAGTACCTCTACATATGCTGGTGGACACAGTCGTGACTTGTTTTGGGCTAAAGGAATTGTTTAAGAATTCTACATATAAGAGTGAATTTAAATACTAAACATACCTGCCCCTGCTTAGGTTTTGTTTTGTTTTTTAAGAAAGAACATACGAGATAACAGAGTGTTGTCATCTGAATTATCCTAAACCAAGAATGTCACTGATTGTAAAATTTGTTCTTGTTTGTCTCATTCCAGTGAAGATTTAGAAAAAATGAAGCATATATGAATTTTAATACGGTAGTAGCTTACTAATTCTTCTTTCTTTTCTTTTTATAGTAATTCCAAACATATTAGTATACTTCAGCAGTAAAGGTGCCACTTTGCCTTCTTGGAGGAAACCGAGGACATAGAATCTTAGCCAAATATTCAACATGGTAATTCAAAGGTATCTTCTAACCTACATGGTCGTGGTGCTCACTTCATATCTTCATAACCTCATCAGAGCCATTGAAGTCCCACGGGATCGTAAGTTCGCTGTTTTATATTTTATCAATTCATTTTCATCAAGTTTCTCAGGCATGTTATCATGAATAACCCAGCAAGGAAGAGCAGTGATCTTCAGAAGAGTTGAAATCATAATCATCTACCATTTGGTAAGCAGTCACTAGGGTTTCAGTGTAAATAAACCCAATCATAGATTTATAAAGATAAGTTATGGATATTCTTAGTATACTAGTGTGCCATTGCCTTGATTTCTTTTTTCCTCAAAGTGTAGTATAGTTCAAGGTCTAGTGTTAATTACCTCAAATAAAATAAATTGGAAGATTTAAAAATCATATCAAGGCATTCTGATTAAAAGCAGTTCAGAGTTTCATGGAATCCATACATCACTGGACCAGTCTTAGTTCTGATCTAACTCACCACATATAATGAAGCATACTCTTACTTTGTTTTTTACTGGTCAGGATGAAGGTGATCAGCAGGAACAATTCAGTTCTATGTTCAGAATTATATCTAACAGGACTTTGAGATACATCTTCTTTTGAGGAAGAAGATATGGTATTTTAAAAAGCTTCCCCTTCAGATGCCATCATAGTCTTGAATACTATCAGAAAGCCTATTACATATTTCTACTCTGAACTGGAGGAGGATGGTAAGGCTTATCCTTTAGCTAGGGGGTCCTGGAAATTAGGGTTAGCATCAGAATCATCTGCTGTATTCTGAAAGGTACAAGTGCTGAAGTTCTTAAGAAATTTCAACCGCAAATATACTGTTTGAGGTATGTTAAATTGACACCATCCATGCATGCTGAAGTTGAGACTTGCATTAAAAACTGTATTGACATGATAAAGTATGGGAGCTAATTCATATATATGGATGTTGATTGAAAATAGATGGCAATGCATTTTGAGTTTCTGCATAATCTAATATCCATCTTTTGGATGTGTAAACCAACTCCCAGAATTCTCAGTAATGGCTATGCTGGCTGAGAAATTCTTGGAACTGAAATTCTCACATCTGTGGGGCATCAAGATTAGGAAATGCTAATATAGCGTGATTGCTCCATTCCATTTCTTGTTTCATTGTTTGTGAGGGTTGTTTCTTGTTTCATTGTTTGTGAGGGTTGAAGTATTTAATGATTAACACACTGTGTGCCAAAAATGGTTCTGACTGAGTTATGATCTGTGAGGTAAATCAAATCTAGGTTATATAAAACTAGGCCTTTTAAGCAGGTTCCTCATCTTGTTGCAAGTAGGTTCTAAACAAGCCTCTCTTTGCCATAATTATTGAATCCAAAGTGAGAGAAAGCAATACTATCAGGTTTTTCTGATTAAGATTTTATTTGGAACTGTTTTTTGTTCTAATCTTGCTATCATATCTTAGTTCAGATTTAGAAAGAACATTCAGAATATTTTTCAAGTTTCCTCAGAATTATCTTTTCAACATATTTTTCATTTTTCCTGAAGATTTGAGGTAACTCCTAGAGTCATAATCCACTGTATTTGACTAGAAAAATCTGGGAAATAACAATCTTATAAATTGCCTTGGAATATTAATTTATGAAATAATTTTAATTACAAATCTAATATCATCTATCAGAATAATATTTGATTCATCTAAAATAAACTATACTCTGTTGGGATTAGAATGATAATTTTGGGATATGCCTCTCTTTTTCTTTCTCACTTCTATCTTTTTTGTGTGGTGATACGAGGGCAATTTGGAAATAAACCTCTGTTTGGTTATCAATGAGAGACACTCGCAGATTCAGAACTTTATTATACACATTAGAAAACTACAACATTACATTACTTTTCAACATGATAGCCATTCAAATTGAGGCACTTGTCATAACATCTTACAAGGTTTGAAATCCTTAGTAGTAGTCGCTTGGCACCAAATCTGGGCTATTGGGGGGGTGATCAAAAACATCCCAATGGAACTGCTTCAAAAGTCCTTGGGTGCGTCTAGCGGTGTGCGGGCGAGCATTATCATGAACCAACACCACTGAAAGTCACCATGCCCTGACACTTGCTATGGATAGCTCGTCTGAGTTTTTGTAACGTTTCACAGTAGACTTCTGAATTGATGATCGAATTACACTCCATGAACTTCACCAGCAGTACTTCTTTGGCATCTTCACATTTGGCGGGATTTTCTATGGCACCACTTCAGGTCTGGTATTGGTTCACGATAATGCTCGCCCGCACACCGCTAGAAGCACCCAAGGACTTCTGAAGCAGTTCCATTGGGATGTTTTTGATCACCCCATTGCAGCCTTAGATCTAATTCTGGTCAGATGCATTGGACAATGTGGACATATAAAATATTGCCATTCTCATGGACTAATTTCATGATATCAGCCATTGATAATGTACATTGTAGAATGCAAGTTCCCCATGATTCCATTTCATGCAGACCTTAACCACGTTTCAGGCAATGAGGGAGGCATTGAAAAGATGGAGAAGGAAATGGCAAATACAGAGGAAAAAATGGTAAACTGCAAGAGTGAAGTAAAATATTGTGAAATCAGAGAGATGGGAATGATGTATAAAGAAAAAAAATATCCTCAGACTCTATTGGTTTTAGTCCCTGCCATTTTTGTCTCTAGACCTAAACATGCAAGGATATATACAATACATATATTTATTTATTTATTTATTTATTTATTTATTTATTTATTTATACTGATTTATATGGCTTCCCATCTCAATAATGTGGCTCTGGGTGGCTAAAACAATTAAAGTACAATATAAATGTATGCTGTATAAAAAAAGTAAAAGCTACCATTTACAACCAACAGTCAAAACGCCATTCAGCAATAGTGGGGGAATCCCCTGACCCTTGTCCCTGGGAAAACAGCCAGGTCTTCAAAGCTCTGCAAAATGTGCAGTATGATGTCTAGAGGGCAGGCACAGTTATAGAAAAGAACACTTCCTTGGTCCTACTATATGATAATTCCTAATAAATGGGACCCGGCATGCCTCTCTTGCCCAACTTAATGGGCAGATATAAAAAATTAGAGTGAGCCAGTCCTTCACAAACACTGGCATCTCTGAAAAATATGATCCTCCACAAGAAAAATGCTTTCCTGGACATGTATATAATTCTGATTTTATTTGTGAGAAAACGATGGATTTACTTTTATTGGTTTTACTTAAAGATTAAGTATTTTCTGTTCTTTGTGCTGCCAATCAGTAGGAAGCTTGTTGCTAAATCACTAATTACTAAATATCTACTGAATTAAAGTTGTTTAATCCATAGAGTCTATATAGGAGACCCTCTGTGATGATCAAGAAAGGCATATTGATTTTTTCTTCTTCTTTTGAGTGGAAACTGTCATTAAGGAACATGTAAAGTTCAGGAGAAAAATAACACTACTTTATTATTGAAAAAACAAATCCAAAATTACTT
Organism: Protobothrops mucrosquamatus; assembly: GCF_001527695.2. NCBI lineage: Eukaryota > Metazoa > Chordata > Lepidosauria > Squamata > Viperidae > Protobothrops > Protobothrops mucrosquamatus. The sequence goes on along the minus strand of NW_015386930.1, from coordinate 1,007,042 downwards.
ACAACTTGTTTCTCATCAATTGTGTCTTTCTTCAGGATTCCATATTTATCGAAGAGAGAGGAAGGATGCCTATTTTAATTCATAACATTGTCTTTGTCATTATTTCAGTTGTCTAATTTAAGTATAATTTACTTTCATTTGGAACTTTTCTAATATGTAGGAGATACTTTTTATATAAAAAATGGTATCTTCCAATGGAATAAGTAAGACTCATTAGAATCTGATCCCAGATTGAGAAAAGCTAGGTAACATAGAAGTCATTATTGTTTGCATTATTTTTATATACATTCCAAATATGCCATGGGCATCCCCTTCATCATAAGAACATCATAAGGACACCAACTAAGATGATCCAAGGCCTGGAACATATGAAGAACGGCTGCAGGACTTGGGTTTGGCAAGTCTAAAGCAAAGAAGAAATAGGGAGACATGATAGCAGTATTCCAGTTTTTGAGAGGCTGCCACAAAGAAGAGGGGATCAAATTATTCTCCAAAGCACCCAGGGGCAGGACAAGAAACAATGGTTGGAAACTGCTCAAAGAGAGAAGCAACCTGGAATTAAGGAGAAAGTTCCTAACAATAAGGACAATTAACCAGTGGAACAGCTTGCCTTCAGAAATCGTGGGCGCTCCATCACTGGAGGTTTTTAAGAAGAGACTGGACAGTCACTTGTCTGAGATGGTATAGATTCTCCTGCTTGAGTGGTGGGCTGGACTAGAAGACCTCCAAGGTTCCTTCCAGCTCTATTCTATTCTATTTATTCATCAATTTTATTTCATATTGACTTGCTGATTCTATTAATATAAATGTCTCTAACACGTTTTTTTAAAAAAAACAATCCCTCATAAATTGACATAAATCAAGTTTTTAATAAGCTCCTGCCTATGTTCATAATTCTCTTTTTTTTCAGATTTTTACTGTTCATTGAATTTGTTCAGGATTTTGTTCCAGAGCTTAAATGTCAGGCAATATGTAATTCCCTTCAAATTATCACTTTCATTTATCCAGAGTCTTCATAAGGCAGGATGTTTTGTTTAGAGCTGCATGTTTTATGCTTGTGATGGATAGTGTCATCAGCAATCATTTCCCAAGAATAGGTATAGCGGTAGTCTTCAACTCACAATCCTTCATTTAGTGACTGTTCAAAGTTATGACAATGCTGAAAAAATGTTTAGTGTTGGATTTTATAATTAAATATAATCTGGCAAATAATTAAATATTTTACCATTAACTCATTTATTATGCCAGCTGTGAAAATAGACTGAATTAGCCTCCCAGGAGGGAGGGGAAGTTTATGCTAGTCTCTTTATCCCCTATATCAGTGGTGGCGAACCTATGGCACGGGTGCCAGAGGCAGCACTCAGAGCCCTCTCTGTGGGCACTCATGCTGTCGCCCCAGTCCTAGGCCTTCAGCTGGGTTTTATAAAACCTTTTCGCTTTAGTCCTCCACCGCTGTGTGCAAAAAAATAAAAGGGGTCAATCAGTCAATTTCAACTTCTCACAGGGAAAAAAAAGATCTTGCAAAGTTGGAATTGATTGATTGAACTTTTTAGTCCCACCCAGTCTGCTGTTACCACCGCAGCCACGCCCACCCAATGGGCCACGCCCACCCAATGGGCCACACCCACCCGGCACTCAACGATGCATAAGTGGATTTTGGGTTGCAGTTTGGGCACTCGGTCTCTAAAAGGTTCGCCATCACTACCCTATATGTATAAAAGTCTTCAGACTATTTCTGGAGGTTCCTGGCAGTTCATGATAAGTTCTCCAAACAATCCTAAATCTGCACTGCACGTTAGACACATTTGTTAAACATTGAAAGTTATTTTATCATTCTGGCACATAACACGATAGCCAACCAATTATGTGGTAGAATAATAGCATAGCAGAAAAGTACTTGTATTAGGTTTAAAGTGACCAAGGTTTAACGTATACAATATTCACTGTGTTTCCTATATTATAAATTATGTAAGCACTTTCAGCAGTTAAAAATACAGTAAGACTAAATAATAATAAAACTGTTACATTTAAAGAAAAATCAGATTTATGGTTACAACTTTTAACATATATCATAATTTCATTTTAGAAGTAGTATTTACAGTTTGAACATTGGAAGCTTTTAATGAATGTTATACCGAGCATTTTTATTTAATTATTGCATTACTTTTCTCCCTTTTTTCCTCATACTTGACATATATGGGAATCTTACATACCTCATTATTATAGCCATTTAGACAAAAAGATGGCTATATTCAACTCATCTGTATCCAGGGCTTTATCATCTTTGGTCTTGGATAGGTTGCACTGCCCTAGACAGCAAGGTACAATCTAGAGGTCCTCCTAGATTCTTGCTTGAGGAGCAGGTGGCAGTCATAAGTAGGAGGCCCTTTGCTCAACTTTGTGTTGTGCACTAGTTAGGCCCCTTCCTGGATCAGGAGGCCTACTCTCAGTCACTCATGCCCTGGTCATCTCTTCCATGAACTATTGCAATGCGCTCTACTCAGGGATATCTCTGAAGAGTACGGTTGGTGCAGAATTTTGGGTGTCCCAATGATGGCGCATATAACACCTTTGCTGTGTGGTTTTCATTGGATGCCAGTTTGCCTTCAGTTGATATTACCTTTAAAGCCCTACATCACATGGGCTTTAAGTTACCTGAGGAACCATCTTACCCCCATCATATTAACCTATCCACCTGGTCAAGCAGGGAAGGTATGTTATGGACCCTGTCAGTTAAAGAATTTCAGCTGACATGGTTTGGGAAGAGAGCCCCTGTATTATTGCCTCTGCGCTCTGTAATATTCTCCTCCCAGAGGTGAAGTAGGTCCCCACTTTCAGTGTGAAGACCTGACTCTACCAACTTGCATGGGGGTCCCAGAGTGGCGTGCAATACTGGGGATTGTTAAGACCTTGAAGCCACCCCCCTTTTAACTTATTTCTCTTTGTTTCTTACTTGGCTCTCATTTTACTGATGTATTTTTTATGATTTTTATACTTTTAGCTGTAAATTGCCCAGGGCCATTCTGAAAGCGAGATGGGTGCCACCAAAACTTAATAAATAAATAAATAAATAAAAATAAATAAATTGATGCATCACATATATTAAGGAAAAAAGTAGCCAATAAATTCTGAATTTAACCATTAGTCGTAAAGACCTGAATCCTAAATAGTGACAAAAAATCACTTTGATTCAATGTCAAAATATACTTTGCTGATGGGGGATGAGAGGACCTCTTCCCATATTTTTTCACCATTTCTCAGTGATGGTTGCTTTAGGGCAGATTGGTTTATAATCCCCTTTTTTAACCAATCCTCTTAGTTCAAATTACCTTTCCCAAACAAGGTTAAATAGGAAAAACTCATGATTTAAGATTGAGCAACCAGTCTTTGTTGATTTAAGATAAGATAAGATAACCTTTATTGTCATTTTTTTACTGTGAGCACAACGACACACATCAAAAATGAAATTTAGTTGCCCACTCTCAAAGTGAAACACATACATAACACACACCTAAACATACTATGAACAACATATGTATAGACCCACACCCCTACATATACGTAGCAAATAAATATTAAATACTGTCCATCTTGAATATATAATGGAAGGAGGAAGCTTGAAAGTTCACAAGGTTAATGCTGTATGGTGACATGATGTATTAGTGACATTTCGGCAGGCTTGCTAGAAAGTAGATATTAGTATGGAATGTATACATGATGTTTCATTAAAGTGACTGGATAAAAGTTATGACATAGCAACTACTTGAAAGCATTGTTTATAGTCACAGAACCTTAGGATAGAGTGAATCAGAAAGTGGTCATCCCAAATCAGTAGAAGGCATTAAGGAACATGGCAAACATCTGTTTTATCCAGCTGGACCCATTTTCAAAGATTTTCTTTCTTTTCTCACTTTGGTGACATCAGGCTCTACCATGTGTTTTTCCTTCGTGCAAGCTGCCAGAGAATTGGATTTTTAATCTTCCTTTTATTTAACATAGAAAGTGCTTGGTCTCTCTTAGTCCTCTCATGTCCACCCATTGTTCATAGCAGAGACTTAGCTAATTAATTCATCTCCTTTTTGTAAGTTTGAAAGCCTCCAGGTTTTATAAATTGAGCAGGTGGTGCATAAATAGTCACAGCTGCTGTGGGTTTATGATAAGTGTGCAAATTGCTAACTCACCAGGCAAATGATATCTTTCTATCTGACCCCAGAAGCTTCCCTCCTTCACAGAGATTAGTGTTGCATACAGGTGTGGTGTGTGGATATGATTTAAAGAATATTTCTATCATTGAAAGCAGGGTATCAGATCTGCATATTAAACTGTTGAATCAGAAAACTTGTTGATTTTAGAAAAGCATTTGTGATGTAGCAAACCATATTTGAATTATGTTTGCATTCAAATAAAAGGACGTTGGGAGGACAAGATATATATTACTTCAAAGAAATTTTTAAAATGGGAAAATGGGTTGATGTATGGTATAAAACAGGGTATAAAACAGCTGGCTGGGGAATTCTGGGAGTTGAAGTCCACAAGTCTTCAAGTTACCAAGGTTGGGGACCCCTGGTATAAAAAACTGAATAAGTAGCCAGAAATAAGACTGATTTTTGCAAAATTAAGAATGGGGCAGGGAATTTGTGGGATCATTTTGACATAGATGTTAAGATAAAATAATCTTGCATGCATTTTCTGAACCAAAACGTAAATTGAAACTGTTCTGAAATTTGGACTTTTTTTTCAAATGATGTGATATAATCTTTGAAGAAATGTATGTAAAAAATTTTGTACTAAAGAAATTTATTCAAGTAAGCATATAGTGGTGAAAAAGTAAAACTGTTTGGGGAAATAGTTCTAAAAGAATGTATTTCAAACTTATTTGCCACTGGTAAAGAGGCCTTTAGTCTCCGTGACATAGTCTCTGTGCCGGACTACTGTCCATGCCCTCTGTTGGATATGAACAACTAAACAAGAAAGTGACATAGACTTTTAAGATGCTATTTTTCTGCACCTCTTACCCACATAAAGGATTTTTACAGGGAAGTATAGGTAAATCTGTAAAATACTATACTTTAAGCATTTGTAAGAGTTTGCCCCATATATTACAATTTAGGATGGCTGAGGATTAAAGAAATTATAATCCTATATGTTTAGAGGACACTATGTTAGAGAAGGCTACAGAAACACCTATGAACTAGACTAGACTAGTCTAGTTCATAGGTGTTTCTGTAGCCTTCTCTAACATAGTGTCCTCTAAACATATAGGATTATAATCCATTAATAGTCTTCAGTAGACTTCTTGCTGCTAGAACATATTCATATTTATATGTATTTATTTTGCTAATTGTGTCATTCCCCACCTTTTTTTTAAGTTTTCTCTAACTCTTCTTCACAGGAATTCGGGGCAATATATTTAAGCTAATAATATTAATATTCATTTAAATGGCATGTTTTATTTATCCCTTTTGGTATTTAATATTAGATCTAAACGTTTAGATTAACCCTTCCTGTTTCTCTCTTCTCTCTTTTTATTGCTGTGCTTATACCTTCGAATTAACAGCAAGTATTCAAGATACATGTAAGTCTTGTTTTCTGACCAATTTTTCCCCTCCTGAAATAACATTCTCTGTATTTTAAGAAACCTGGGTATAGCAGCAACCTATATAGCAGTTAACAAGTCTGAAGTAGCTTCTGTATTAACTTGTTGGAATAAAACATTTGTCTTCGACTAAAGCCCTCAAATATAAAATGTTGCAATTATGGTATCTGAATTTCAGAATTCCAAAGTGGATCATAGTAAATTAAAGGGGAAAATGTTTTATCCACATTTTTGTTCTTCAAAGTGATGTTTTTGTTAGTCCAAAATATAAAACATACTTATGTAAATGTAATTACTGCTCTTTTCTTCTTTAAACTTTCCAAAACACAGGAGAGATGTGTTTAATAATTAGCTGGTTAAGTTCACACTGCTTTTGTGAGCCACACCATGGGGGTGAGGGAAGAACCAACTAGACTACAGGTAAACTTTGTTAAAGTAGGTGGGAAGACAACAGGAAATGCTTGAATAAGTAGTGTTTGAATGGTCACCTTCTTATAAGTCACCAAGAAAAGTCAAGGAAGAACAGCTTGTTTTTAAAATTACTTCTTTCACTATACAGGTAAGTAGTTTAAACAAAAATGGGACCAATTTGTGATCTGATCTACTGGATGGAGAAAAGTATTCAAAAGTTGTGCAGTTGTGTGTGTTCTTTTTAATTGACAGATGGTTGTCAACTTGCGACCAGTTGCTTAAGAGATGGACTCAAAAAAGCTACTTAGATTTTGGGCACTTGAAAATTGACCTGCATTTATGATCATCTGCATCACCCAGAGGTCACCTAACCATGATTTATGGCATTTTTACTTCTGGTTTCAGCAAAAGAACAACCCATACCAAACAAAGAATTTGCTTAATGACTACTATGTTCACTTTACGACTGATGCATTCACTTAATGATTGCCACAAAAAAGTCATAAAATCAGGCACAGTCTTGCAGTGACCACTTAATGTCCATCTCAACGATCAAAATTGTGGGGTCAATTACAGTTGTAAGTTGAGAACTACATGTGCTTCTAGAGAAAAAAAGAACAGAGGATCAGCTATCCTATTCTGGAATTAGGAAAATGAATATTTGGGGAGAGGAATATGTATGCTGCACACTTCACTTCCCCTTATAGAAGAAAAGGGTTTATAAGTAAAACCTCCTTTAAACAAGATAGATCCATATAGATTTTTTGGCAGCAATACAGAGATGGCTTGTCATACTTTGGGCTTTCCTAATGGGATTCTCTCCAAATACTGACCAGGTTTGCTTTTTTTCAGATTAGCCTTGCTTATTTTATAATATTTTAAAAATGTATATTCCATATTTCTCTCCATTTAATACAGTTTATAGTAACTTAAAAACTAAATCATAGGAATATAAACATTTAAATTAAGGCAAAATTAAAATTGGAATCATTGAAAGTGTTTGAATTAACACTTAATAACAATAAAAGAGATGGATATTTACCATTTTCCTAAGTACTGATAACATGAAGAACAAATATATGTTCTTGTGGAGGGCATTCGATAGATGGGGGTCACACAAGTGAAGGCCCTGTCCTATATGCCACATCGTTGAGCTGCTAACAGTGGAAAATCTTGAGAAAGACCACTCTTGATGATCTACGTGTTGCCATTTATCTAAGCAAAAAGTCTGCACAGAAATGGTAGTCTCATTTGAATGAATCTGCATTTGTCTCCTCTGCACAAGTATAACTCTGGCAGAGTAGCAGTTATAGCCCTGTAGGACTGCAATTGTGTTGAAATGAATACATCTATTTCCTTATTTCAGGGTGTCTCTCACAACAGGGAGACCTGGCAGCGAGGGATTGGGGTCAGAACATATATTCCCATTCAAATGTTAAGTGTTGTTTTTCCTTATGCTAAAAGAAGATGAGCAATTACAGATAGTTCTTGTTTTGTGACTTCTCACTTAGCGACCATTCAAAGTTATGATGGACCTACTTTACGGTACTTACAACTTGGATTTGAAGTTCCAATTCTCTCTCTCTCTCTCTCTCTCTCTCTCTCACACACACACACACACACACACACTCACACACACACACACACACACACCCATGGGCACATGACCAAAATTTTGGGCGCTTGGCATTGTGGCCACATTTACAACCATTTGCAGTTTCCCACGGCCACATCACTGCACTTTATGACACTTTTGCAAAAAAAAAAACCCCAGCACTTCCAGCAAAATTGCACCTATAAAAACCATTGGATTGCTTAACGACTGTAGTGTTTGCTTAACAATGCAATGGTCATTTTACAAACACTGCAAAAAAGGTGAGAAAATCACATGACCATTTTATGACCATCATGAGATGATGATGGGCAGGCTCCATTACGATCATAAGTTGAGGACTACCTTACTAGTGGATTGTACCCTTTGTCCCTTATAAGCATGATGGGGGGGGGGGAACAGTGAATAAGATCAGCCTTTTCCAACTCTGCCTTAATTATGTTAAGTATGAAGGAGAATTACTTTGCTAGGTTTTCAAGATTGTTTCATTACTTTGCTAGCAATAAATGTCATTCTAGCAATCCAAGTAGTTCTTTTTTCCTAAGCTTCCCAGCCTCACAAGACTTGAACAGTTTGAGTGAAATAAAAAGCAACTGTATTTCAAATGGTATTGTATGGAAAGGTAATTTTTTCCTCTTACCTTCATTTTCTCTCTTTCCCTCTCTTATATATGCTTTTACAGTGCCTCAGCCTCCCACAATTACAAAGGAGTCTGCAAAGCATTATATTGTAGATCCAAGAGATAATATATTCATTGAGTGTGAAGCAAAAGGCAACCCCACGCCCACGTGAGTGTAATTGTAGTTTATTTTCTCAAGAGTTGTATACAAATATCTGAATGATTACTGTATCACTACAAAAATGGCTGTGCCCAGACTTATGTAGAATTCATGATTAAGTTATTTTGGCAGTCACTTTATGATGAACCAAGCTAGAAAAAATGTTCTCTAATACGACCCATGCTTATCACTATGACTCAAGATCATGTGGCTTAGAGCTCATTGAAACAATTTTTTTCATGCCAGTATAAAGGAATTGTTTTGTTAAAAGGGTGTATGTCATTTATCATGCCAAGTATATCAAAAATTTATACAGAATCAAAGTGTTATTGGAGTGGTTTGTGGTAGCTTTGCATCATAAAGATTCTATTATAATCAGTATAGCTGTAGGCCTTCTAAATGCATTCTGGGATTTAAAATTGCCATATCACGATTGTTTTGATAAGCATCAAATGTAGATATGGTGTAAACGTAGAACTCATCTCCACATAACATTAAAATCCTAAATGGGGGAATGTCCTTGCATTATATTTCATCCAAGTTGTAGGACTCAGGATCCATTATTGCACAGAAAATTAATAGATCTCAAATAACCTGCACACCATATAGCAACAGAGGCCGTTGTTCTTGAATAGACCAAGTGACTAACCTTTGGTACAATGTTGTTTACAGGTTTTCCTGGACACGAAATGGGAAGTTTTTCAATGTTGCAAAAGACCCTCGAGTAACCATGAGGCATTGGTCAGGTACACTAGTAGTTGACTTCCGCAGTGGTGGGAGGCCAGAGGATTATGAGGGAGAATATCAGTGTTTTGCTCGGAATGACTACGGAACAGCTATCTCCAACAAAATATTCCTGCATGTTTCAAGTGAGTACACTTTAACACAAATTGTTAACTTCATTATGCATTTCTACAGCCTTATCAGTTATATCAGGGGTAGGCAACCTTGGCTCTTTTATGACTCGTGGACTTCAACTCTCAGAATTCCTGAGCCAGCCATGCTGGCTTGGGAATTCTGGGAGTTGAAGTCCACGAGTCATAAAAGAGCCAAGGTTGCCTACCCCTGAGTTATATGGTTTAGTTTGCTAGGGCTTTGTTTTGTACTTAGAATGGTTATAAAATTTCTGGCATGCAATAAGCTCATGTACAGTTTAATAAATACAGTGTTTCTGCTTACCAAGAGGTGAAAGAGACTTCTAGCATTATATATTTGTTTTAACATTGGTATAAAACAATAGCAGCCATCTTCCATTGCAGCAATTTAGAAAATGTTTGCATTTCTGTAAATGTATAATTTATGACTCTAAGAACTCTTTCCTAAGCATATTTTAGGATGAGGTAATAAAAAAAAA
>NW_015386930.1:996143-997233 GCF_001527695.2 Protobothrops mucrosquamatus | reverse complement strand
AATAAATACAGTGTTTCTGCTTACCAAGAGGTGAAAGAGACTTCTAGCATTATATATTTGTTTTAACATTGGTATAAAACAATAGCAGCCATCTTCCATTGCAGCAATTTAGAAAATGTTTGCATTTCTGTAAATGTATAATTTATGACTCTAAGAACTCTTTCCTAAGCATATTTTAGGATGAGGTAATAAAAAAAAACTCAAGTTGATAGCTTTGATCACTCAATTGGAGCCACTCTGTTAGATTTCGGACATCACTACCAACAGTGACGTTTCCAATCTGCTCAGAAATAGGATCTGTTTATTCAAAGTTTATATGCCTGTGCTCCTATATTCTATCTTTTTGTCAGCATTTGAATTTCATCAGAGATTTTCTGTATTCATTGGAATCTTGTCTAATTTCTCACTCACACTATTTTCTGGCCATTATTAATTATCCCAGGGTCATTTCATCAAGTATCTATTTGAATCATTCTCTTTAAATATAATACATGAGTAGATGCAATTTCTCTTAAAAAGTTTATAATTTCAGAATCCCCTTTGTGGCCGAAGGAAAATTTGGACATTCAAGAGGTTCACGAAGGTGCTTCACTTATCTTGGCATGCAATCCCCCACCTGGACTACCACCCCCTGCTATATTTTGGATGAGTAGCTGTAAGTCTGCACATGACTCACGTGGCTATAATTGTATTAAAAATGAGACAGTTCCGTGACACAAGATGCGATGGCATCGTAGGATGACTATGTCAGGTTGTTCCTTTTGGATACTCGCCATATAGGGTATTTAGACCATGGCAAAAACTATGCCTTTGGATGTCATGGGTAACAGTCCACACAATGCTTCATCTTTGTCAGGTGGAAGGAGGCTAATGCAAGCTAATGTATAACATCAGGGCTTTTTTTCTCAGAGAAAAGGTGGTGGAACTCACCTCCCTCCCCTGGCCACGCCCCCACCCAAACCTGGCCACGCCCTCATCAAACCCTTTGATGAGGCCACGCCCTCATCAAACCGACTCCTCAGAGGCAGTTGCCTATTCCGAACCTTAGCCTATTTCCCGCGCTTGGTGGGAAACCCCGCCCTCCTCTGCT
>NW_015386930.1:948245-996131 GCF_001527695.2 Protobothrops mucrosquamatus | reverse complement strand
TGTATAACATATATAGAAGGGACATATTTGCCAACTATGATATAGCTGCAAAGGAATCTTATTTCATTCTTTGACAAAGTGACTAAATTAGTAGACCAGTGAAATGCTGTGGACATAGTATACGTAGACTTCAGCAAGGCATTCAACAAAGTAGACCACAAACTACTTCTTGGTAAGTTAGAAAAATGTGGGATAGACAGCATCACAGATGGATTTGTAACTGGCTAACAAACCATACTCAGCGAGTAGTCCTTAATGGTACTACAACTACATGGAGGGAAGTAAGCAGTGGAGTGCCACAGGGTTCCATCATAGGACCAGTACTCATCAATATCTTCATAAATGACTTAGATGAGGGAATAGAAAGGGAGCTCATCAAATTTGCAGATGACATTAAGCGGTTAGGAATAGCCAGCACCCCAGAAGACAAGCTCAGGATCCAAAAAGATCTTGGCAGACTTGAACAATGGGTCCTATCTAACAAAACGAAATTTAATGTGGAGAAAAGCAAGGTTTTACACTTAGGCAGAAAAACCCAAAGTTACAAGTACAGATTAGACTAAATCTGGCTCAAAATCAGTAACTGTGAGAGGGACCTTAGAGTCCTAGTGGATGATCACTTAAATAAGAGCCAGCAGTGTGTGGCAGCAGCCAAAAAAACTATTACAATCTTTGATTGTATAAACAGAGGCATAGAATCAAAATCACATAAAGCATTAGTACCACTTCATAAAGTCTTAGTAAGACCACGCCTGGAATACTGCATCCAGTTTTGGTCACCACATTACAAAAAAGATGTTGAGACTTTGGAAAAAGTGGCAAAGAAGAGCAACTAAGATGATTAAAGGCTTGGAATCTAAAACATATAAAGAACGATTGCAGGATTTGGATTTGGCTAGTCTAGAGAAAAGAAAGACTAGGGATGATATGATAGCACTATTCCAGTATTTGAGAGGTTGCCACAAAGAGAAGGGGGTCAACTTATTTACCAAAGCACCAGAAGGCAAGACAAGAAACAATGGGTGGAAACTAAACAAGGAGAGAAGCAACCTGGAACTAAGGAGAAACTTTCTAACAGTGAGGACCTGTGGAACAGCTTGCCATCAAGCTGTTTTAAGAAGAGATTGGGCAGTCACTTGTCTGAAATGGTATAGGGTCTCCTGTTTGAGCAGGGGGTTGGACTAGAAGACCTCCAAAGTCCCTTCCAGCTCTATTCTGATTGATTATATAATCTACCTACTTTTTTCTCCTTCCATGTTCTCAAAAGCAACATGGAGGACATGTTGTCAGTTAGTAGCTGTTGCTTTTTAATTAAATACATCTGGAGGTGCAGACAGAGTTGGTCCAAGGCATTTTGCCCCATCTCTGTCCCAAACTACTGCATTATAGTATTCCAAAATATATATATGCAGGATCTCACTTTTTGAAATGTATTTCTTTGGTGTGTTCTCATACCCCTGAAAGTTGTCCAGATAAATAAATGGGCTGGCTGACTGCAGCAATTAGCAAAAGTTAATTTACATTTTAAAAAAATCGGTGCCCTGCCTTCTAGATTCGTAAATATCTTCTTTTTTTCACATCGGCTAGATAGCAAGGGGACGAAATCCGTTTGACTACAAGTACAAAAGCAACTAATGTTTACATGAAAAACACCATAAATTGTTTTCATAAATTTCACTGTATGATCATATGTGAAAAGATTAATATTAAAGGAAAGCATCTCAAAAGGTTTTTCCTATCTGCATTCATCACAATAATTATGGTGGCTCAATTATTCTAGCTTCTTAATGCTAGCAGGAATTAACATGTGGCGTTTGGAGCTTGTTATGCCTAGTAGATAATGGTCATTGGTTCCAATGCAGCTATGAAATGTAGCACATAGCTATGTAATACAGCTATGAATTCTAAAAAGAATTGCTGTTCCTTCTTCCAGCCATGGAGCCAATCCATCAAGACAAGCGCGTCTCTCAAGGGCAGAATGGTGACTTGTATTTCTCTAATGTCATGCAGCAGGATGCTCTGACTGACTATAGCTGCAATGCTCGCTTTGCTTTCACACATACCATCCAGCAGAAAAATCCTTACACCCTCAAAATCCTGACCAGTAAGTATTTATTATGAATAGCTTAGTTGGAGTAATAACAGCAAGGTCCTTTCTGTACCAGCTGTGCTGGCAATGTTCAGAGAAACCATCTTCTCTGCAAATGTGGCAGCATTAATGGAACTGTATTTTTATTATTCAGGCATTTCTTAATTTATGTTGTTTCTATTTAGAAAACATTGAAAATTATTTATCTTCTCACATGATTGTTTTGCATTAGTGTCCAAGGAGAACAGAGATGGGAAGGAAGGGTGAAAGAATTTTAAAACAGCCCTACTAATCCGCTTAAGAAAAAAGATGTCACTGTCCAGTTGATTTATCTACAGACCCAAACATTTAAATATTTTTAAGGAATATCATTTATTTGAATATGTTTTTGGAAATTAGAATAGCAATAAAATGTGAAACTCTAGTTTTATTTTGTGTTTTTAGTCCACAGCTTTCTTGTGGATATGATCCTGCACCACAGAATTCTCAGGAGATTAAGTGATCCTCCTGTTTTTAAATGGAGAAGTTTTATTTAATATGTTTGTGGAGATTCTCAGTCATCCAGGTCATAGCTATCTCAAAGGTGATTTTTTCTTCAAAAGGCAACTGGACTGTTTTTTTTTTCCTTGAAGAAGAAGAAGAAAACATTTTGCTTCTCATCCAAGAAGCTTCATCAGTTCTGAGGGGGATGGAAGGATAGGTTGTGATAGGATGGGGGTGGGGAGAAATGGAAGAATTGTATTTTTTTGCAGTCATCTGGTCCTTAGAACTCTCTCTGAGAGCTGCTGAGGTCACTTGGGGGTTTGTCTGTGCTCTCAGGGTCACCTGAATCAGGGTGCAATTCGTTGTGGAATTTTCTTGTTCCAGTTTGCAAAACCTACTTTGTAAACTGGAAATAGATCAGTGGTTCTCAACCTGTGGGTCGGGACCCCATTTGGGGTCGATCGACCATTTTATGGGGGTCGCCAAGCAAGGCTGTCCGCCATTTTTTTTGTCCGCCATTTTTTTTGTCCGCCATTTTTCCCCCCTTTTCCGGCGGGTGCCTTACCTCCCTTGGGCTGGGCCAGCTGGTGGTCAGCCTGTTCCGTCTCTGCCGCTTGCCAGCTACACCTCAGCCGGCGCAGGGGGCGGAACCACGCATGCGCGGCGCTCCCAGGCAGGGAAAGTCCTCGACTTACAACCGGTTGGGTAGTCCTCGACGTATGACCAGTTTAGTCCTCGACTTACGACCGGTTTAGTCCTCGACTTACGACCGGTTTAGTCCTCGACTTACGACCGGTTGGGGTCGCAGCATTAAAAAGGTTGAGAACCACTGAAATAGATGGTTCTTATTCCTCCCCCCCTTTTTAAAAAAATGTTTGGTTATAGGACAAGGGATCATTTTAGAAACCTTCAACAGACTTTTACCTGATACTGGGGTTTTTTTTAATTTAGGAAAACAGGTTAAACATTATTTCCACAATCAGACTAAGCTTGATTTTTCTAAATGTATCCATCTCTATGCTTATTTAGTAGTCTGTAAAGAAACTGTGTATTTGGCTTCATTCAACCTCTTACATTCAGCTTGACTCTGAAAACCTCACCCTTAATTTCTTCTAGTACTTTGGTAACACTAGGAACTATCTTTTGGACATTTCTGGTCTTCAGATATCATTGATCTAAGAAAAACTATAGGAAAATGTTCCTATATGACTAGAGGTTAGAAAAATCTTTTTAAAAAGACTTGCTATGGAAACGGTGATTAAATTATCTTTATCTTTCTAAGGTTATAATTGATATGTGCCGATCAATCCCATTTTCCTCCAAGACTAATGAACTATTTGTGTATAACTTTGCTTTTCATTTTTCATACAAGGATATAATTCTCATAAGAGAGAGATGCAGACTCCAAAGTTGAAGACTCCAACGAATCCAGGGCCTTTTTTGTTGTTTGATTGCTTGCTTGGTTTGATATTATGAAATCAGACTTAAGAATGAAATATTACAGGAGTTTGGTTGATTTCCATCATTTCCTTTCAGTTGCTAGTGGAGTATGTTTTGCTGGGTGTTGCAGAGGGGAAAGGATGAGTGATGTGCACCAGACATTCCTTGCTCATTTTGTCTGGATTTTAGTTCATCCCAAACCAGACCGTCCAATTCTTCAATGCTTTGCCTTAGTAAACCACATTTTCCATACTTTCTGCACAACTCTCCTAAACAGCCTCAAAAAACTCTTTTGGGCTTTGCATCTCTCCAAAGCAGATTTGGAGGTAGCATGAAGAACTGCACCGTGCGACATTACTTCATCCCTTATAGTGTATTGATGGAAGAATGTCTTGCAAATGAAGTAGCCTGCTGGATTCCACCCATTTCTTTTCTAATTATAGTTTTAAGAAAGATTTTTCTAGTTTTTTAATCAACTTTGCCTCCCTTTAAAAAATCTTGAATTATATTTTGAGAAATATCTGCATTTAAATTAGACTTCTTTATTGTTATTGAGAGGTACTTTATTGTTATTGAGAACCATTATTACAGAAATGAGGATTCGTGTGCCCATATTGTAAATAAATAGACAATAGCAAACTCAATCTGAATGTTTTTAAACACAGGTAGTCCTCTTCTTACAACAGTTCATTTAGTGACCGTTCAAAGTTATGACGACACTGAAAAAGTGACTTGTGACCATTTTTTTAAGTTACGACCTTTGCAGCATCCCCATGATCGTGTGATCAATATTCAGATGCTTAGCAACTGGTTCATCTTTATGACGGTTGCTGTGTCCCAAGGTCATGTGATCCGCTTTTGCGACCTTCTGACAAGCAAAGTGAATGGGGAAGCCAGATTCACTTAACAACCGTGTTACTAAATAAACAACTTTAGTGATTTACTTAACAACCGAGGCAAGAAAAGTCATAAAATGGGTCAAAACTCACTTAAATGTCTCACTTAATAACAGAAATTTTAGGCTCAATTGTGGTCATAAATCGAGGACTACTTGTATACATACTCATTTTCTTAGTATCTTTTTTGCAAAGTTCATTACAAAACAAAACTCAAGAATAAATACAAGTTAGATATAAAAAAGAACAAATTACAAGATTAGCTGAGCTTATCAATCAGTCTTTTGCACATTTTGCATATGATGTAGCAGAATTTGCAAATTACCAAAAAATTCTGTTCCATTCTTGAGTTTGACTAGAGAAGGGAAAGAATAGGCTTCAGGTGGGCAGTAATAATTAAGTTTAACACACACACACACATACACACCACCCACACAAGATTCCTGCACATTTTTATACTTTCATGTAATGCCTGAATTATTCCAAGATGGGAAACGTATATATGTATCTCTTGCCCCATTGATATCCTATCATTTTCGACAAGTTCTGCAACAAAGAACTGTATTGATATTAATAGGCTCTTCTAGCAAGTTATAATTTTGGAAAATCAAGATTCTTTATGAAATGGTTACTCTAAATCAGTGGTGGGATTCAGCCAGTTCACACCACTTCTGCAGAACCGGTAGCTAATTTTTTGTTGCCCAGGCCCAGAATGGACTTCCGGAGGCAGCATCCACACAGAGAACCGGTTGTTACATATTTGAATCCCACCACTGCTCTAAATAAGTAGAGAAAGCTCTCCTGTAGTTATTTCCTCTCCAGTTTATGTAGGATGCAGTGTCAGGGGACACAGCATGTATACTTATCCTTGCCCCTCATATATGCTTATGCTGTGAAAAAATAGAATGTTTGGGATTAGTGTGTATTTTAGCTTTTTGCATGCCAAAGGAAAGCATGTTTAATTTTAATCCGTGAAAACATTCACTGCCGCTGTGTCAAAACTAGAGCAACATTAACTGTAGAAATTTTATTTTGACAAAAATTAATTAAGATTAAGCTCCTAATCCTAAGGCTAATGTTCTGTTCTTCACTCTTCTGGCTTTTTCACAAAACAGGTTTACTTATAGGAATATATGAATAATATCTCATTGGTCAGAATCATGGAATTTAGTAACATATAATCTCTTTCCATTACATTTTATACATTTTATAAATCCAATTAAGAGGATCTATGCCATATTCACAGCTTTAGACCTCTTGCCTGTTGTGATAGATGCAAAGCTGACTAGATTTCATTGTTTAATTGTTAATTGTTTCAGCAATAGGTAGATTTACAGGAAGTTTAGGGACACAAATCTGTGTGCATAGAGTATAAGCAATAAGAGGAACAATGTTAGGATTATTCAACAGTACATACCCTATGAAAAGATGGATGCTTTGTTAAATTGCATCCATTTAGATTGGCAAAGCTTTGAAGAAATGCTTCACTTTAATTAAGCTTCAAAAGAAACACCCCCTTAAATAATTATTTGCATATCGGTGTATTATTTCATCAAAGTTTTCGGTGGAAATTGAATAAGCAATTTATCTGTAAATATCTTGGGAAGTTGTCATTCTCCTATTTTATGGGCAGGAATGTTTTCACCAAAGTGCTGTTTACAAATACTCTTTCTAGAATTATTCTATTTCAATGTCTTCATCTGTACATTGATCTAAATATCTGCAAAAACGTAAAGTTCAGTAGAGGAACTGCAAGAACAATTTAGCTATTTCATACAATCCCTGTTGGTTTCAAAGTCAATTTGAAAGGAATCAGTAGAAATCTGCTCTAAACCGAAAACTCAAATGTATGTATCTGTATCTGTGCCCTATCACATAGGAAGATTTAGCCCAGCATTCTAACACATAAAGACCCTCTGTTAGATGCTGTTAATTAATGATTAATTGCAAACATTTCTTTCTCTTAACACTTATTAACACAATCCTGTCAGGTTCCAAAGAGAAAAAAATCTCATGTTGCTATCTTGAGCTTCTAGAGAAAAGGAAGAATAGAAATCTAGTAAATAAATAATATTTTAAAAATAACATAACTACTGCCTCTTTGTATCTTAATTGTTTATCTGTAAGTTTTATACATGTTTTTAACCTGTTTTGTTTGCAATTTTTTCTGTTCACCTGCCAATTTTTTTGTAACTGTTCTGCTCAGATGTTTGTCTTAACCTTTCTACAGCTCTTATATTTGTCCTTTGTTTTGCTTTAAATATTTCTTTGTAGTGCACATGTGTAGTGCACATTTGCATGCACAGAGCTTAGAGAAATGTCACTCTCTGTGGTAATTTTCATTTAATTAACAAAATGAGTCCATATTGAACAGCATGGAATAATTGCTTGTTTTATGACACCATTTATTCAAGATTCTTTCCACATAACGGCTTTTTTTAAAAGATCTTATGTCAGCTGTCTTCTTGTTTTGAAACCTATTTTGATGAATTCGAATTTCATTTTTATGAAATGAGTACTAATGGTATGGCATGTTATTTTTGCTCATCAAATTAACTGTGAATTAACTTCTTATCATGGGCAGAAATCTTTTATTTCTTTTGTTCATTTATTTTCCTTCCCCCAGAGTTCATATTTCTTTGAGGGAGAAATCATAAGTATTATTTAGAAATATAGTTGTGATCGCTACAGTAGAATATTTAGTCATATCATAAGCTCATTTTGATATTTGTGCACAAATCAAAAGCAAGAACTCCATCCAATGATTTATTAAGGCATCCACAATGACAGAGTCTTTAGAACTGATATTTGGAATTATGTTAGTTTCAAGTATTGTAACCTAACACAGAGATTCTTCCATTCTTCAGAGTCATTTAGATCTATGGAATTAATTATATTTTCCTTTGCATCCCATTAAATTGAGATCCGGTTAATATTAGATCTAAATTCAATTAATCATTTAATAAAGCCATGGTTTTGGGACCAAAAGATTTTGCCAATCTTAGAATGCTTTTGTTAATGTTGTACTTTGAATCCTTCATATTAAATCAGTAATCAGTCCTTGATTTTCAGTGCTACTTCATCATGTTATAATGCTAAAGTGGATAATCAGATTCTTGATTTTTTTTTCATTCTATGTATTTTAACGAGGAATGCTAATTTGCAGCCAACAGTACAGATAATTGCTTTAAGCCAAAGCTTTTTATGCTCTCTGCTATAGATAAGGGACAATTTTCTTGTTAAAAAACCCTTAATTACTGGCTTTAATGTTGAGGTAGCTCCTTCTTTGTGACATTTTTTTCCTCTGAAACAGATCCTAAAAATAATCTGGATTTGCTATACAAAGAGAATGTAAATATTTCATTAAAAATGACATGTCAATGAACTAATTGAGTGTGATAGTTTTCTTAAAATATAGATCAGTAAAAATCAAAGTTGACATATTTTTAGTTTCTCTGGATCCCAATATAAGTTAGCTTGGTTAAGTTGAGTTTTAAAATTTTTGCTGTACAAACAAGGCTATATTCATTATTGTGAGAATGGAAAAGAAGAAGTGTGTTGTTCTGATAGTGCAGCACAGCACTCCCCAACCTTTCTGGCTCTGGACTGGCAGTGGCGGTGGGGGGGCAGGGGATGGTTTCACGTGCTCGCTCTCTGCTTGCACGGCCTGGTTCCTAATGGACCATGGCACGATACTCGGCCAAAGACAGAGAGGTTGGGGACACCTGGTGTAGCACATCTGAAGTAGAATTTATTTATGTAATTGAATTCTAACACTGTCCACTAGCTGACAACTCTAACCAGCTTACAGAGGATTAAAACAATAAAAGTAAAATACAAAATACCAAGAACACACTGGGGGGGGGGGGAATGACCCCCTCTATACACCACAATTACTATACAATTGGTGGGATCACACTCCACCCTTAACTTGGTGCCTGTGGGAAGAGCTAGGTCTTTAATTCTATCTTAAAGATCAATTGAATTGGAGCCATACAGACCATGGAGGGAATATTTTAGAGGATAGACACAAGTATAAAGAAGGAATGCCTATTGGGTTTTATAATGTGATTGTTTAATGGATAGGTCCCAGAATATACCAACTCTCTCAGGATGGCCAGAGAGAATTGTGGAGAGGCAGTCTTACAAATGCCCTTTATAATGTTTTGTGAAAATCTTGTGCAATGAAATATCTTATGAACATGCCTTTGGCTGAAGGAAGAATTCATGGCTCAGTGGAATGGCTTGCTCAATAGCTTAGTATCAAAATATGATTTTTTTCACTTGAGCAAGGACGAATCACAATCAGGTTTAAGTGAATGTCACAGTTTCCATGAGACTCAGCACATAATATTGAACATCTTATTACATAATGTTTTTTAACAACATTTGATTTAATTGTTATAGTTGTTTCTTGTAATTCATATTTTCCCACTGTAAATTTCACAAATATTTTTGAAGTAGCATTGGAATTTTATTGAATACTATAGGTAATTGTGATCTCCACAAACAGGTATAAATTGACACTTTATAGGGACATTTCTGCAGTATTTTTATTTTGAAAAAATGAAACTTTGAATTTCCTTTTTCTAAACATCAAATTTGCACATGGTTAAATTTGAAATATGGTAAATATTTATCTGTTTTGCTGTCAATAAAGTAACTTATTATTACAACTATTATTACTGCTTCATTCCATTCTATTATGTCTCTGTGCCATTGTCTGATTTTTCCACTGAAACTTTGTTCCATTTTAGTATTTTACCAATCTCTTTGTAGATTCCCACGTCAGATCTTGGATGTTGCAAATATTCTCTAATTTGCTTGTTTCCTATTGTCTTTCATTTTCACACTGCCCTTTGGAGAAGGATTTACAATTCTGTATTTTTCCTCCCTCATGTCCTGATTTCAGCCCGAGGTATTGCAGAAAGGCAGCCCAGCTTCATGTACCCTACTGGGACCTCAAGCAGTCAGACGGTGCTAAGAGGAGAAGACCTCTTGCTGGAATGCATTGCCTCAGGAGTGTACGTACCAGTTGGGATCAGGGAAACCATGGTTTGTCAAATATATTCTGGTCTAAATTCTTGGAGATAAAATCACAGCCAGTTGCTTATTCTTAATAATTTTTGGTTTGGTAAATAAAAGATAACTTCACAAGAACGAAAAGGAAATAATTCAAATGATAAAATTCAAAAACATAATTTTAGTGGGATTAATCATTGATGTTTATGGGCAGGGGGAGCAAGTGATGAAAAATTGTTGTGGTGATATTATGCAAGCTCCAGAGCTTACACACTTATATATAACACAGTTTTCAAGTTATTCATCTTACCCAGAAAGTCAGATAAATTGATTCATCTAGTTTGGTGTTGTTTATGCTGGTATATCTCTCAAACATTTCACAGAAAACTCTCTCACAGGATACTATCTGAAATCTTTAGTCTCAGGAGCCAAAAACTAACAACTTAATTTTATACATGAATATGTTTAATAATTAATTAATTAGTCTCTTCTCATTGATGTCCTTGCCTCTCAAGTTGTTTGGCAGGCATTTTGAGAGAACAAATATTTTGAGGTCAAGTTTCCAGAAAATTTCTTTATAATACATAATTCAGGTTGGAAAAATATTGGCATCAAATGCTTAAATCTTCTGGATTTTTTTTTTTTGTTCCTTCAGTCCAACACCAGGTATCATGTGGCACAAAAAGGGTGGTGATCTCCCATCGGGCAGGATCAAGTTGGAAAACTTTAACAAGGCTCTTCATATTGCAAATGTTTCTGAGGAAGATTCTGGGGAATATTTCTGCTTAGCTTCCAACAAAGTGGGCATTAGTCGCCATAGTATCTTGGTGAAAGTGAAAGGTAGGTCACATTTACTGTGCCTTCTTATTCTCCAGCAGCTGGTAATGCAAAAGACCAGTGAAGGAGGCTTACATAGGAAATCTTTCTGGGGGCAGTCTAACCGTGTGATGGGAACATGGTATTAGAATGCTTCCTGAATAGCAAATTACTGTTTTGAACACAAACCTACATATCTTTATTCAGCCAAGTGGAAGAAAACATAAAACTGTCATTGTTCCTTAGGTACAGTGAATTGGGGAGCAGTCACATAAGAGAGACCATAACCCACAACTACATAGTGGGTAGAGCAAGTGTCTTAAAAAGGAGCCTGCCTAAATTATCAGGATATAACAGTGATGGCAGACTTGCTAAATTCTGTTAATGCAGCTTTGTAATAAAGTAGAATTAGCTTATTTGGCCATGTTTCCCCTTTGGTCTACCTGATAAGACTGATACCTTCTCTGCCATAGTGACCACTTTATGGAACATTCACCACCAGCACCACCATCATCCTTCCCAAAGTAAGGTCAGCTTCATCCCTTCTTATTTTTCAGAAGTCTCTCAAGACCCGCTATATCATCAGGCCTGGGGACCAGGGGAAGTGGCTCCCTTGCTAATCTAATCACTTGAGTGCCTTGTGCTTTTAAAACTTTTTCTAATGACCATTGTATTACATGTTTATTACTGTATATCTTTGTTATTACACTGCCAAAGTCACATCTTGTGAGATTGGTAGTTATATAAATTTGATACATAAATAAATGTAATAAACTGGCTTTCTAAGAGTTCAAAGGATGAGACATAAGCAAAATGTATTCAAATTATGAGACCTTTTCAAATACATTCCCATTTATATGCCCTAAAGATCAAATATTATATCACTAAATTTTTTGGGCCCTCAAAAACTAAAGGTTTTCCAAAATTCTTCCCCCTTTTCTATATATTCTATGCAAGTAAATTAATAAGTAGCAAAAATAGAGGATCTCCAGCTGCCTTTTATTCTTGTTCTGATTAACTTGCTTTCAATATGTACAGATTGTTGCTTATTTTAGGATCATCCCAATAGAATAGAATAGAATAGAATAGAATAGAATAGAATAGAATAGAATAGAATAGAATAGAATAGAATAGAATAGAATAGAATAGAGCTGGAAGGGACCTTGGAAGTCTTCTAGTCCAGCCCCCTGCTCAAGCAGGAGAACCTATACCATCTCAGACAGGTGATTGTCTAGTCTCTTCTTTAAAATCTCCAGTGATGGAGTGCCCACAATATCTGTAGGCAAGCTGTTCCACTGGTTGATTGTCCTCACTGTCAGGAAGTTTCTCCTTAATTCCAGGTTGCTTCTCTCTTTGATCAGTTTCCAACCATTGTTCTCGTCCTTCCCTCTGGTGCTCTGATGAACAACGTGACCCCCTCTTCCTTGTGACAGCCCCTCAGATATTGGAATACTGCTATCATGTCTTCCCTGTTTCTTCTTTTCTTTAGACTAGCCAAACCCAAGTCCCGCAGCCATTCTTCGTATGTTTTAGTCTCCAGGCCTTTGATCATCTTAGTTGCTCTTCTCTGATTTTTTTCCAAACTCTCAGCATCTTTTTTGTGATATGGTGACCAAAATTGGCTGCAGTATTCCAGGTGTGGTCTTACTAGAGTTTTATAAAGCGGTACTAATACTTCACGTGATCTTGATTCTATGCCTCTGTTTATACAACCCAGGATTGTATTGGCTTTTTTGTCTGCTGCTGCACACTGCTGGCTCATAGTCAAGTGATCATCTACTAGGACTTCAAAGTCCCTCTCATAGTTGCTGTTTTTGAGCCAGGTCTCGCCTAATCTGTACTTAAACCGTTGATTTTTCCTGCCTAAATATAAAACTTTGCTTTTTCCACATTGAAACTCATTTCGTTGGATAAGGCCCATTCTTCAAGTTTGTCTATATCTTTTTGGATCCTGAGTTTGTCTTATGGGGTGTTGGCTACTCCTGTTAGTTTGGTGTCATCTGCAAATTTGATGAGTTCCCCTTCAATTTTCTCATCTAAGTCATTTATGAAGATATTGAGGAGTACTGGGCCTAAGACGGAATTTTGTGGTACCCCACTGCTTACTTCTCTCCATGTGAATGTAGTGCCATTGAGGACTACTCGTTGAGTATGGTTTGTCAGCCAGCTGCAGATCCAACTGGTGATGATGTTGTCTATTCCACCTTTTTCTAGCTTACCAAGGAGTAGGTTGTGGTCTACTTTATCAAATGCCTTACTAAAATTTAAGTATACTACGTCCACAGCATTTTGCTGGTCTACTAGTTTATTAACTCTTATTATTAACTGAAAGGAAGCCTTGCTTCATTTCAGCTTCCAGTCATTAGAAAAGTTTATAAATGTATTTACAGAACATGCCATCCTTTATCCCATTTATATGAACAGCAAAGGACACCACTTCTATGAAAAAAGTGTAACTAGTCTGTAACATAATTGTGTTCACTATGTTCCAAGCAACCTCTGTGTCTTGTACTATGTTCTAGTACTTCTCCATATAAAACTCATAATTTGTCTTCCTGTAGTCATTTCACCTTTCCTGTAGTTTTCTTTTTTTATTTCTTTTTCTTTCATATCCATATTGTCTCCAATAGATCACTATAATGACAGCTATAGCATCTTTTTTTATATTTATCACTTTTGTTCTAAAGCTTCCCCATATTGGTTGGATGAACCAGAGAACCTTATTCTGGCTCCTGGTGAAGATGGAAGACTGCTTTGCCGTGCCAATGGTAACCCCAAACCTTCAATTCAGTGGCTTGTGAATGGAGAACTTCTAGAAAGTAAGCAAGAACAGAGTCTAATTATTTGAAAGATTTACAATATGTTTCTTGACCTCATTATTGTTAGAAGGGAGGTAAAGATATTCTCAAATAACTGCTGGTAATCACCCTCCCTCCCTCTCTCCCTCCCTCCCTCTCCCCCTCTCTCCCTCCCTCCCTCCCTTCCTTCGGTGACTAGACTTCTGATGATTATCTGGATTAATTCTATTTTTACTGCCTCAAGTTGTAATTGCTTGAAGGGCAGGTCAATTTTTTAAACGATTGCTGATATCAACAAAGTGTGAAATATGAGCTCCAGAGGATTCAATTGTTTTCTACTTTAGTCAATACTTACTTGCATTTTTAATTTCTGAAAGTATTTGTTTTATGCTATTAAAAATAATTGATTGTTGGCATGTTTATACGCTACAGTGTATCTGTGATTCTATACTTTGTTGTATTTCACGGGAGGTTAAATTAAGATGTTAAAGTGGCTTTTAAGATTGACGTTTAAATGACATTTACACAAGATTATTTGCTCTTTTTAGCTAGACCTTAAACATAACATGCACTCATAAACAAACATGGCTTACTGTGGTCTTGATATTATCATATTGTTCTATATAGATCCTCAGCCTTCTTAAGAGGTTCTGAGATTTGCTTTTTTCTCAGTTATCTCTGCCCTATGCTGCCTTTTCTTCTTTGCTTTCCCTTATAAATTTATCATATTTCTGCATTCCAAATTCTGTAAAGACATAAATCTTCCTGTCTGCATAAGCAACGGAAGTTTCCTGCTTCATTCTAAAATGTTGCTGTTCTATATAGAGACATAAGAACTTATTGAATGCTTGCAGACCACAATAATTTAGTAGGGCAGCTCTCTGAAATAGCTAGCTATACTGTCTTATTATTGTTGTTGTTATTTCTTTTTTAAAAAAAACCTCTCATTTTTTCAAAAATTTGAGGGGCAGTTGATTCATGTAACAACAGCAGTAGTTAGTATAAGCATAATTGGGTGATGCTTTAAGGATGAGATCAAAAGGCACAGTCATAGGATGTTTAGCCAAACCAAACAAAAGCTAGCTACAGGTGGTGGTCATTCTTTAACAACTGGTTGCTTAGTGATCATTCGGAGTTACAATGGGCTCCCCCAAAAAACGACTCTGATTCTGGAGCTCTGAAAGTGGCACCCGACTGTATTTCGGGCACTTGGCAACAAGCTCATCTTGCACATTCCACAGTCACATGACTGTGATTTACAAAGGTTTTTTTTTTACTAGTTTCTGGCCTGTTTTGAATGAATGGATGCCTATAACAACCATGGGATTCACTTAACAAGTGATGCATTCATTTTACAACTGCCACATTCACTCAATGAGTGCTGCAAAAAAAACTCGTCATAAAATCAAGTTAATTCTGTGGGTGATCCGATTTATGACAGTCATGACTTATGACAGAAATTCCCAGCTCCATTGTGGTCATAAGTTGAGGGCTATCTGCCTAAAAGAGCCATGGTGGCGCATTGGTTAGAATGGGTATTGCAGACTAGCTCTGCTCACTGCCAGGAGTTCGATCTTGACCAGCTCAAGGTTGACTTGGCCTTCCATCTTTCTGAGGTCGGTAAAATGAGGACCCAGATTGTTGGGGGCAATATGTTGACTCTGTAAACTGCTCAGAGAGGGCTATAAGTATAAATGCTATTGCTATTGCTTTCTGTAAGTAATTAAAATGAAAGGAAAGAGACCTTTTTTTAATTAAATCAATTCATACTGAGGCCCTTGCAATGAATAAAAAAGAAACAATAAGAGTTTTCCTGCTTGTACTTAAGTTTGCCGATATATTATCTATATTAACATAAATTGGAATAATTTGTTATACTGTCAATATAATGGATATTTCCTTCTTAGATATACAGCCTCAATGATAGACCATAGAAACAAAGATGTATTGAAATAAACATTGAACAGAAATGTAATATATAGATTTAAATCGAATGATTGAAAAATAAGGTGTTCTATGGACCAGCATGACTGGAACTACTACTCTAAAATGGTTCTCATCCTCATTATTTAATAAAATGTATGCCCAGATCAAGAGAAAAATTCCATCCATTGTTTCTTCACCTCAGATGAGATTGATTGCTTAATTTTAATGCTTTTGTAGTGTTCATTTGATATAAATTAGAACAAAAAGAAATAAAAGCTATAGTTTAATTTTATGTCCATCTGATTCCAAGGTTCTGCTCCCAATCCCAGCCGTGAAGTTAATGGAGACACCGTTATGTTTCGGGACATCCAGAGTGGCAGCAGTGGTGTATATCAGTGCAACGCTTCTAATGAACATGGGTATCTGTTAGCCAATGCATTT
This sequence comes from Protobothrops mucrosquamatus, assembly GCF_001527695.2. Taxonomy (NCBI): domain Eukaryota; kingdom Metazoa; phylum Chordata; class Lepidosauria; order Squamata; family Viperidae; genus Protobothrops; species Protobothrops mucrosquamatus. Next base: position 980,220 of record NW_015386930.1, on the reverse strand, counting down.
GTTAGTGTGTTGGGTAAGCACTGAACAGACAAAGTTCTCAGTTCTTTACCTTTGTTCATGCAGCTTAGCTTTAACAACCTTTAAAGTAATTTCCTCTTTTTGTACAATTGTTTGGTTATTAAATCATTTGTTTTTTTTATCAGGAAGTAATATCCATTATAGTTGTGATTAAGCAATGATTTTAAGATGGTTTGTTGAAAGAGCTGTTGTATTCTGCTTTACGTAATACAATGGCTCAACTCTGAATACAAAGAAATCATGTTAAGATGTCATGATTTACTGAAATAATAATCCCAACCACTGATTAAATTATGTGAAAAAATTTTTAGGAATACAGTTGTTAAGGACAACAAATTGATTTAATATTTAAAATAAAAGGAAAGCTTTTCAAAGATGAAAAGAAAATATAAATATATCAAATTGTTCTTGTTACGATTTAGTGGAATTAGAAATTGAATTGTTTAAAAGCATCAGTGCAGAATTCAATGTCTGTATCAAAATGTCTCTGTACATAATTCAGGTCAAAGTGATCCATCTTTGTGCATTTTGATTTATGGCATTTCATAGCCTAATATACATGTACATATTACTTTATAGTAACAAATAAGACAACCTGAGACCCTTTGGGTCATCATTTCATTGATATTTCCTTCAGGGGAAATATATACAGAGATGTATCTGTCTTGAGAATAGTCCATGTGGAACTGTGTACCATAGGCAGACATTAAAACACGAAATGTTTTGTGATATTTTATATTATGTCATCAACTGTTTTATAATAATTTTATGTCATAATTTTTTTTATATACAATTTTTCAAATTTCAACCCCAGGAGTCTGGATCCTGGAATTTTGACCTAGATTCCTGAAGTTGAAATTTGGAAAATGTAATAAAAAAAAAATTATGATATAAAAATTATGTCATAAAAATTGTCTGTGTTTGTGTATATGGGTATGTATATGTATTGTGTGTCTCTCTGTGTGTGTGTGCTTATTTATACATAACACACATATATATGCAGGTATTATATCAGATTGTAAAATGCCATAGATTATAATGCACAAAGACATGATTATTTTATCTAAATTATGAATGGAGATATCATAAAGAGCCAAAATTGCAGAATAGTAGTAATAAACTAAATCTTTCCAATCCAGTCCCATCTGAGATAGTCATAGGATTTTTTTTCTTTACTATGTCCTTGAAATTTTTTTTTAGGAAAATTTGATATATAGCAAATATATCAAAGACCCTTTTATAGTGTACCTAGCATATGATCCCACACTTAATTAGATAGCAGTAGAGATTCCAACTAGAGCCAGAGGTTTTATTTAATTTTAAAATAGATTCTTCCTTTTATAATTGCCTTTGGTAGACAACAGATTACCAACTAGCCTTGGTTTGGATTAATGAGTCATCTTCCTAGGGTTTTTTTTTCTCTTTACCTAGGAAATTATTATTTTTGGTATACAAATATATCAAATAAGAATAACCATGTAGTTTTCCCAACTATAGTGGAAAAACACTACAGTTCTATAAATCACAATCAACAAAGTATAATTTTTAAAAATAAAATGTTTATAAATATTATTTATGAAATATTTCATTTTAGTTTTTGCCTTTAAAGTATCTGAAAAGTTCAGGCAAAATCTAACCAATCAAAAACCTAAATCTCAAAATTCAAACATTGGTATAGAATGTTTGCAGTAAAGCAAAATAACAGTGCTGACTGGTTTACACACCATGCATTTTTGTCTTTTTAAGATGTTGTTCCTCGGATCCTTGCCCCTCGTAACCAGCTGATCAAAGTGATTCAGAACAACCGGACTCTTCTTGACTGTCCGTTCTTTGGATCCCCAATCCCCACATTACGATGGTGAGAATTTTATTATTACCACAGCATCTTTTTAATATATATCTGTTTTTTACATTATTTATATTACTGTTAATAAATAACACAATTTTTTAAAAAAAAATTAGCAGATTTCCAAGTTATTAATATGCATTGGAAGGAGAAGGTAGCCATTATTAAAACTAGATATACTTTATCAAGATTTATATATCCTTCAAATAAATCAATAGACCAGCTGGAGAAGCTGAGGGAGAATTTCCTTTAGTTCATGAGTGTCCAAAGTTTTGGCTTGTCTGGGCCACTTCAAATGAAGAAGAATTGCCTTGGGCCACATATAAAATATATAATATCATTAATGTATATAAATCACATAATAATGTTAAAAGTTTATGATCTTGTGAGGCCACATTACTAACTATCTAGGGCCTCATGCAGACTGTGGGCCATGGGTTGGACCCACCTGCTTTAGTGGTCTGCATACTGAATATTTAAAATGATTTATTCTTGTTTCATGAGGTTTAAGAATGGCCAGGGAAGTACACTGCATGGTGGCAACTATAAAGCACATGAGAATGGAACTTTGGAAATCGTCAGGGCTCGGAAAGAAGACCAGGGAACTTACACCTGTGTGGCTACCAATCTTTTGGGCAAAGCACAGAACCAGGTTCGTTTGGAAATAAAAGGTAAGGTGGCTTCTGCTTCAGCAAACCACAGGTATTTTCCAAATAGTGGGGAGAGATGATTTTTCCATCCATAGCATATATCCCATGTATAAAGAAAGTGTGATGTTTAGTGAAGCTTAAGTTTGAAATTGGAAAGAACAGGAATAATGCACATTAAATTACAGCTAAATGGATCACTCCAATTGTAAGTTCTATAAACCTTTGCTACTTGTTGAACACTGGACCAAAGATCCTCAAACTTGCATTATCCAGTTCATGGATACTCATGAGAGAATAAAAGGAATGCAGAAAAGGAAGGAGGAGAAGGAGAAATATATATATAAATGAGGGAGTGGTTCAAAAACTGAATAAAGAGAAACAAACCAAAAGAAGAAACTAAATGAGTGCATTGTTTGCACTGCACTTTCCTTAGATTTTTTTTTCTAAGCAGATGCTGTGAATTGCAGAGAAGGATTATGCAAAGAAATTCTTGCCGGTTTATCTGAAAGATTGGTTACCTATTGGTTGTGTCCTTGTCATACTAATTTGGGGTAAAACCTATTGCCATCTGTGGAGTTGAATCTCTTCAGCTGAAATACACCTCCAAGGTACTAGGGTGTGCATTAAAATGTGTCTGGTGAATACAAGAAGGATTGCAGGGTCTAACAGCGGATTTATAAATATCAGAGAAAATAAATGATAGAAATGGAGATGTTTCAAGATTTATCGTCATTTATTCCTTGATGAATAAAGCAACAGTAGACAATCTGTCAATGTTATATTCTTTTATTAGATTCTATTTCCTAGTGCCTAAACTAGCCTCCCCTAACTCCATTTCCTTCAAACATCTTGAAGAGATTAGTTTGAGGAGTTGGAATAAATTAAATAATTCACTAATAATCCTAGGCTACTACTTAACTCTTTGCAGATCCCACTAGGATCACAGAGGGACCCAAAGATGCTATACCAAAGAAAGGTTCCACGATTCACTTAATGTGCCTGACAAGACATGACCCCACATTACGGCTTACAGTTAACTGGCTTAAAGATGATATTCCCCTCTACTTTGGAAACAGGTCAGTTTCACCTTTCTTTTATATTTCTCAAAATTTTAGCCTATTGAGCTTCTCTAGGATACAAGTAATTATTATAGAATTTTCCCATTTTGATTGTGAGAATTACATCTATTGCTATTTTAAAGAGGAGTAAATTGATGATGGAAAAATTGTAATAGCAAAAGCCAGGTTTTGTATACAGAAATAGGAGCAATAAATAGCTGAAAAAATGTTGGATATCTGTGGTTAAAAATTATGTTCTAAAATTAATGATGTTTTTTTCACCAGAAGTTACTGATTCTTTTACTTGCTCATTTAAAAACACCACTTACTTCTGAAAAAACATATTTATGTCTATATGTAATTCTTTTTAAATACTACATTTTTGATGCCTTCAATTTTATCTTTGTCATTTAAAATAGAGAATGTATATCTTTCTCTCCAAAACAGTAGAATATGTTTTCTAGACTGAGCTTGTTGGTTTGTATCTACTTGGTAAAAATTAAGTAACACTTTCCTTTTTAAATTCTCAGAAGTTCAGTCTCTAATGAAAGTTAATGAGCTTTTATTTATCAGGCTGAAACTGTTTTCAGGTCATAAAAAAATCTCAGAAAACATATCAACATAATTAATTAATTAATCAATCAATAGCTGTCATTGATCCATTCATGCTTATCTAAGAGAGGTGTGTTCCCATAGTGTTTTTACTTGTAATGCTTCTACACTGAAAGGATGAAGAAAGAAGAAGATGGTTTGACTATACATGGAGTATCAGAAAAAGATCAAGGATATTATACCTGTGTGGCTAGCACCGAACTAGACAAGGATGTTGCCAGAGCCCATCTCACTGTACTTGGTAAATCTTCCTTTCAAATGTCTTGAATTTGAGGTGCATTTTAAGTATTGTAGACCACTTATTTAGGCAAAAGTTATATAGAAGATGGAATATACAGCAAAAAAGAAACAATCTTAATTCTTTAAAAATAGAATATTCTATTAACCACGTTCAACTGGCTGACTTATTTTCATTATTTACCGATTTAAAATAATCCTGCTTGAACACAATAATTATGAGTCCTAACCGTGAAAAATGAAGATGTGTCTCTCAAAACTAATCAAACACAGTAATTCCTTTATATTTCAGTCTTCTCTGTAAGCTAGTGAAAGATGCAAAAAATAATTTAAATATGTTTAGGAGTCTCTTCAAAGTACTGGTTTGATTTAAAACTTAATTTAAAATATGGGTTAGTCATCCTTTTGTCTTTGTACCAGGTTTTTTGTTTGTACAACCCTTTGTCTTTGTACAAGAGTTTGGATACGTGCATGTACATTTATTTGACATGTACCCTTTTACCTAAACTGACTGATAACAAAAGAACACATATATTTCATTTCTTTCCTTTCCTCATCTTTATCCCTTTCAGCAATTCTGAGTTCTCACTCTCATTATCAGAAGGATATAAGCTATGTTGTTCCCACCAGCCAGATGATCAAACAATCTGTTACTGGTTAGAGGCCAGGTTGCTTGGTTTTGTGCCACAGGAAACCCGCAATCTGTTTTCTGTCAACCAAAAGAACCCATGGTTTAAAAGCTATACTATAATTCTTCAATTACTTATGTTTAACTATTGACCCTAACTCTCTAAACAGCTAATATCTTACTTTGCAGCTCCTTCTTCTGTTAACCGTATGACCCCACCCGCAGGTAATCAGTACTAATCCATAAATCTCTTTGATTTTTTTTGTTGCTGCTTATTCATTGCAATAACTTTAATTAAAGTTCTACTGAAAGTATAACTAGGGTTGGGCTACTCATCCCTCAGCAGTAGTCATACCTGCCATAAGTGGGAAGAGGTCTTGAATTCTGTTGTACAGTTTGCTGTATAGAGTGTAAAAGTAAATGAACCTACTACTAGGAGTCATTAAACTACGACTTAGTTTAGGTTACTAGGATGAATGTACAATTCTGATATTGACAATGATTTTTCTCTCTTCCCTGTATGAATGTTTGCATTTACTTTAAGTTTTCTTGTTTGTAGCATGGAGATGACAAATTTTTATCATCCTTTTCAATCCATATATTTTGCTGGATCTCCAAAACTATCTTTCCGAAACCTGGAACTGTAATGCCAATTGCAAGTGTGTGTGGGTGGGGGGAATGATTCTCTTAATTGTTGCAGCATGAAGAAGTTGCCTGATTCCCATGCTAGAGCTAGATTCAGAAAGGGCTATTAGTGGTATTTTTAGAATGTGCAAAACATTTTCAAATTCAGACTATTTTGCAGTTGGAAGGAGCCATATTTTGAAAGCGTTTCAAATTTTGAGCCACTCTGACTCAGATTCAAAACACCAAGTGTTTCAAATTCAAAAACAATTCCAAAATGTTTAAAACATCCAGTTTGGGATGGGAAAGTGGGAAGTTTTAAATTTGAAACAGTTTTAATTTAAAATGTTTTCTACATCCCTATACAGTTGATAAAGAAAAATGCAACAGATCCATAAGGGCAGACCACAAATGATGCTGCAATAGTAACATCCATTTGATTTTATATTAAGAGGCATCTCTTATTTGTTCAGACTTCTGAGAAATAAAAACATATTTTTGTTTTATAATCTTATTAGGCAAATTTGTGCCATGTATTTTAGTATGTTCTTATTTAATTACATTTATGGCAATTTCAAGTTCTGTTTTTTACATTTTTCTTCTTACTTCCATGTATCAGAGTAACAATCCCTAAATATTCTTACCAGTTATTTCTCTAAAATCTAAAACTGTCTCTAAATGATTGGTTCTAAAACCTTTATTCTGATGGTGGAGAGCCTTCAGCTTCATTTATCCATGCCACAGAATTATATAAAATTTGAAACAAAGAATGGATTTCAAGGTTGCCAGGTGGATGCCATTTTGCACTACTCCCCTATAAAATTCTCTCTGAAAAAAAAAAGTAGCATATCATGGAGAATTATCTACTCAGACTACTTTTTGTGTGAGAGTGAATTCTATACTGTAATTAGTATCAGTCTGAAGTAGAGCCATTTGTTTTGATATCCAGTTCCCATCTTTTTCTGTGACAAGTTTAGACTTGACCCTATTATCATGTACAACATAGAAACATGAACCTTAATGGAAAGCCTAAAAGGACTGGGACCTTCACTACTTATTAGAGAAACTTATATTTTGCATATTGTTTTGCTGGTAGCACGTCCAGAACGTCCCCGTGACCTTGAACTAACAGACCTTGCTGAAAAGAGTGTGCGGTTAACTTGGATTCCTGGTGATGACAATAACAGTCCAATCACAGGTGAGTGAAATGATACCATTCATGCTTTGTTCATTATTTGTATTTCAAGATAAGCCTACTTACCAGTAATTTCATAGCAAATTAGGGGGTCCCACATTTCTATCTTCTAGATTATATTGTGGAATTTGAGGAGGATAAATTTCAACCTGGAACTTGGCATAACCATTCCCGTTACCCAGGAAATGTGAACTCCGCCATCTTGCGCCTTGCACCCTATGTCAACTATCAGTTCCGAGTAATAGCTGTGAATGATGTAGGAAGCAGTTATCCCAGTCTGCCTTCTGAACGATACCATACAAATGGGGCACGTAAGTACTAACTGGCTGAATTCATGTATACCCTTAGAGTGAAAAGAAAGCTTGAAAAAAGTCTGAAATGACTATGCAGACACAAACATGGCAGATGTAGCAAGTGGCAAATACTCCTGAGAAAGAGGCTTATTTGCAAATACATTATACTATTCCATTGTTAGATGTACATGGAAAACATTTTTGCTAATGTATGGAATTTCTCTGAGAGATTCAGTAGTCTACCAAGTATCTTCATGCTGGTCATTTTTCTGATTGTAATATCATCAATTAAGTATACACTTGGAATTTGAGGTTTAGGATTGAAACAATAAAATATTGCAAATCTCGTGTCCAATAATACAAATACATTTTCCTTGTCAAATTGACCCTGTTTCATACTGTACTCCATTTTCAAATTATTAAACACCTGGAGACAATGGCTATCAGGACCATAGAAGCTGAAATGGTTGTCTAACTTATTCTTTTATTGAAATCAACTTATACTGTCTAATTGACTGGCTTCTGGATTTTATGTGTAATTAAAAATATGTGGGTTGCGTAAATGCATCAGCACTGTATTCCAGATTTTCTATCTATAAACAATAGGGTATTGCTTAAAAAGATAGAGACAAATATTATTGTTTGCTCAGTATTTACCTTTATTTCAGGCCCAGAATTTAACCCTTCAGGAGTTAAAGGAGCAGGAACAGCAAAAAATAATATGGTTATATCATGGATGGTGAGTTATCCTAAGAGATGTTACTTGTTTATAACGTGCATTTGTACCATACGTTATCTTCGTTCCAAGGCTTTTCTACAAAGTGTGGTATTAAAACATATAACCAAGAATGGTGGCACAAAGGAGAATCAAAATATATTGTTCTAGGCCAGTGATGGTGAACCTTTTAGAGACCGAGTGCCCAAACTGCAACCCAAAACCCACTTATTTATCGCCGGGTGCCAGGTGGGCATGGCCTACTGGATGGGTGTGGCTGTGGTGGTCATGGCAGATTGGGTTGGTGGGCATGATCACCTCAATGTTGCTCATGGGGAGGGACCAGGCAGGATTGGGGGAAGATCCAGGGGGTCTCTGGCAGGTGGGATGGTGGGCAGGAGGCTTGTCCTGGGGAGGGGAGGCGAGGCAAGGCAAGGCAGGGTGGGGGGTGTCATTGTCATAGGGCAAAGCGAAGCAGGGGCCAGGGCGGATGCTGCCTGACACCATCGGCCCCTGCCCACAGAGGCCAGCGAGCGCATGGGTGCTGGGATGCATCCAGCCATGTGGGACCTCGGCAAGTTAGCGGGCGGCTGGTTGAAGAGGGACAGTTGCCATCTCCGGAGCATGGTGCGCGTGCCCACAGAGGAGGCTCTGAGTGCCGCCTCTGGCACGCGTGCCATAGGTTCGCCACCACTGTTCTAGGCTTTATATGCTTTACAATGTAGACCAGAGATCTTCAAACTTGGCCCTTTTATGTCTTGTGGACTTCAGAATCCCTCAGCCAGCATGTTGTTATTTATTGTCTTTCCATAATGACTCCAAATACTGTACAATTGATTTATAATCTTAAGAATAATAGTGTGGTATTGAATATTAAAGCACTATAAAAGATTCATATCATTACTAAAACATAAAAGGAAAAATAAAAGGCAAGCTTTAATTTGTATCTAAAATAAACCATTTTTCTTTGTATATGCTCTTCTTAATGCAATTTTAATACTTTATTTTATATGTAACTTTCTAACTTTTTATATATGAAGCCTTTTAACTCAATATTTGAGCCAAGATATATTTTGAGACAAACATTTGCAGATTATGTAAATTGCGTTCCTGCCTGTGGTCCAGTGAATTCCAATTTGGCAAATCAGCCAAATTTTGCCTAACTACGGTAATTTCTTTTGCATTCCAAGTTAACCTGTTTTTAGATCTGTTGTGATGCTGAATCTCCAACAATCATATATAAGATCTTGAAAGAGTTAGCCCCTGATATTCTAAGTCATAATTGTCTTCTTTCTTTCATTCTCTAGCCATTAAATGCAACTCAAGTGTATGGCCCCAATCTTAGATACATTGTGAAATGGAGAAGAAGAGACACACGGGAGAGTTGGAACAACCGAACTGTAAAGGGTGATGTCAGTCAGTATACCGTCGCACCAACACCCATCTATACACCATACGAGATCAAAGTACAAGCTTTAAATGATTATGGGATTGCCATGGAACCAGACATCGTAATTGGCTACTCAGGGGAAGATTGTGAGTATTCCCATAGTCTGAGAAAATTGGAAATAGAGAAGGCAGATTGCATTAACTTCTTACTTGTTGGTGATAAACACCATCCTTTTAATACTAGATCTCTCATGATTAGCATTTTTCCAGAAGGGGCATTCAAGTGCAGCAACAGGTATTATTTTGCTCAGAATGAAATGAAAATGTTCAAAGTATCTTGTATGCTTTGTCTTTTCACAAACCACTGGCATCAATACCCATACATTCACTGTTTTTGGAAATTCTTTTTTTCTGACACATCTTAACTTTTACAAACATTAAGAACTTTTCTTTTCATTTAAATATATTCAGTGCAGTTGGCTGAAATATGCCTATAATAAATAATTCAGGAGATAAGCTACCCAACATTGTGCGGTTAAATAGTATTTAGGTTATGGAAATGAAACTAAAACTCAAATATTAATTGAAATACTTTGGGGTTTGTATCCAATTCTGGCATCTGCCAATAAAAGAAGTACTTCATTTTCTGTTTTCCAAAACTGTTCTGGCAATTTGGGGAATCCTTCAGAGTAATTCTGGAGATCACAGGGGTTTCAGTCAAAGAAGGAAAAGAGAAAAATCTCAATATGCAAGCGGAAGTCTATTTGCATAACATGGTATATAACATGTAATTTGGACAACTAAGGTAAGTTGTTAGGAAAATAATAGTAAAGTAGGTACAAATAAGACAGGTAAAAATAAATAAACTTATTTAGTAAATAGAAGAGATAGGATGCTGTAGTATCCAAAGCATTGGATTCATATAATAAAGATTTGGGCTTAGTACCAATTCAACTCTGTATGTTATCTTGGATAATTTATTTTTTCACCTAAATGACTCGGAGGAATGTATTATCTTTAATAGGTCCTAAACAGTAGCTCTATAATCTAATATTTAAAAATGGTTGTAATCTTTCTGGAATGCAAATGCAAGTGTCAGATTACAGACATTATGGATAATGGGTTGGGCAAGTGGGCGTGATACCTGTTTTTAATTTCTTTTAACTCTCTTCCTTCTAAAAATGATCAGAATAGTTAACTAAATAATATTTGGGCAGCTGCATTCCAAGTTAGCTCTACTTAGAGTATGATCCAGTAATCCAGTTATAAAATTATTAAGGAATTACTCTTGAGGCTACAATATCTCTGTTCAGATAGAGATGTAATTCCACACCAACTGAAGCTAGGAGAAAGCCCTCTTAGCCAATAAGGCTGACAGACTTTATTCACTATACAGCATTTTTGGAGGGAGCATGGTTCATCAAGGTCAAGTTCCTTCTTATTTCTAGGCCTAAAAACATATTTCCATAATCTCTCTTTTTAAAATATAGATATAAGCCTCAGCTTCTTGACACTATGTAGATCTAGATAGTCGGAGGTTCTCCACCATCAGCATTTGCCTAAGGAAAGCCTGCTTGAAACTGAAAGTTCATTGTCCAAAACCTTATACTCTATTTCATAACTAGATGTAGATTAAAAGAGGACTAGTTCTGGAATTAAATCAATTGGTCATTGAGCACCTACTGCAATAAGATTCTTATATACTTTGACATACTAAGATACTTGCTGAGCTTATGGTAGATCAACCCGTCTGAGTTTATGAGATCAGTTTTAGTTACTGTAGCCTGTGAATAAGAAGCTTGTGGGGGGTCAACTGTCTTGACTCTAGCCCATCATGACTATTGCAAGAGTCTCTCATTGGGTCCAGAGAGTGCTCATGGCGCTTTCTAATACACATTTGGAAAGAAAAAAATACAAGGAAGAAGAGGAAGTTGGTGGAATAATTGTAGCTGTAAAGCTCTGCTTTCCTGTTTCACACAACAGATTATGACCGCCCATTATCAAATGTGGGACAATACGAATAAGCACTGCTGTTTCAGGACCATAGACAGCACAGTCATAAAAGCAAAGTTTCTTTTAAGGCTTTATCAGTTTGCATGATTACAATGAAGTTTCTTTTGCCTTAATAGATCTTCCTTCCTTCCTTCCTTCCTTCCTTCCTTCCTTCCTTCCTTCCTTCCTTCCCATAATCAGTTTCAAATATATAAGTTGTATCTTTACAATTAATAAAATGATTTATGATTATGATATAAAATTCAGGTACTGTATATGAACAAATCAATACAATGTTTATGAAAAATATGGGATTATGAATTAGTATGTTGGTAAAAAATACCAGATTGCCTTCAGAAAAACAAGGAAAGAAAATGGCTGGTGGGAAAACTATTATTAAAGCTTCTTTCCTTTGGATGCAAGACATCACACAGCTTTCGTTAAGAGCATTCAGCAACTGATCAGTTCAGTAAAATAAATAGCAATGTTATTTCTTGTTTTAACTACTAAGTAACATGTGTAGAGCATTACATAGGAAATAATATAATATGGTGTTCAGGTTGCTCTTGTATGCTTGAGTACATATTGAATATTTCATAGCAGATTGCAAAATGAAGTACTGAAAACTGACAAAATTTTAAATAATGCTATCTTATAATTGGATTTCTATGCATGTGCATTTAGGCTATCATATTGAAAATGGGGGGAAGGGGTGTCAGAACCAGGTTCTTTTTAAAAGTTCCCATTCCCGTGACTTTCCTTCCCTTACTCAGTGATGATGTTCTGTTCATCTTTATAAGAATTTTGGATGGTGAAGTGTGTGATGCCGTAGAAGGGGTTTTAAAGTTTGGGGTTGGGGTTTCTGCTAATAACATTAATTATGTGAACCTGTTATAAGTACTATAATAATGTGATGTCAATAGTGAATTTTAAAAAATGATGGTAGGATTAGTGCCGCCACCATACCAAAACTGTGTGAATGTGAAATTACTTTCTATGTCCATGAGATGGCAGCATCGTATGTTTGACAAAATATTACAAATACTTAAGACAGTGATAAAAAACAACCTTCTGCAGCTTAAAAAAATAGTTTTCTTTCATATTTAGCTTTCTTTCAGGTATTGTTGAATCGTTAATTTCTGCTTTGCTTTGTTCCTTACACTTAGATCCTAAGGCTGGCCCTACTGATATTAGGCTCAAAGTTGTAAACAGTACAGCAATCAGCCTTCAATGGAGTAAAGTGTACCCAGAAACCATCCAGGGACAGCTCAAGGAATATAGAGTGAGCACAAACAAATCCCAATAATTTTGGTACTATTAATATGGCTAACCCTTGTCACTAATGATAACTGATGAGATTATCTGTTGCACATAGTAAAACGGAGATGACACAAATGATATAAAAACTGCTGAAAGACATGGAGACCATTTGTAAGAAGATAGTATTTACAGCAAAGAAAACATATATCAAATTCAGACCCAAAAGAAATTTTTCTTCTTTTAGTTTCAGAGAAACATCATTACTCAATAATAGTGCATCTTTTAATTACAGCTATCTTCTACCAAGAGTTTTCTAGATAGTCCAGGAATATAATTCAATCAATCAATCCATCAGAATAGAGCTGGAAGGAACCTTGGAGATCTTCTAGTCCAACCCCTTGCTCAAGGAGGAGACCCTGTACCATTTCAGAAAAGTGATTGTCCACTCTCTTCTTTAAAACCTCTCAGAATTCACAATTATTTTGCTTGAGAAGTCTAGATGTTGTAGCTACAAAAGCTGGAGAAGAGTACATATACACTAATTATACCTAAGGCAGATGTGTCAGTTTTTACTGCCAATATGTTACAACAATATTTTTCTTGGGCTCAGTGCTGAATTGGGAAGGGGAGGCAGGTTTCAAGGCTTGACAGTCAAGTTAATTTTCATCTTTTGTCAGGAAGAAAGCTGGCGTGATTTAGCAGTGCTCATTTTAATATTTTGGTGATTTTTTGCAGTTTTACTTCATTCAACATGATATGTTTTAATTCAGCTTTGGACTTGTAGGATTGAGTGTTTTTGTTTGAAAGCTTCATAGTCTCATTTTCCCAAAGTTTAGTATAATTTTTCTTTATTGAATGTTACATTTTTAAAATCTTATTTTCATGCATAATACTACTCTAGTATTGCAAAATGGTTTTTTGCCACCTGAAGGCAAAATTATACATTCAAAAAGTAAAGAATTGATGAAACTTTTTTATGAAACATCATAATTTGGTCCATTTAGCCAAACATACCCATACTCCATCTGTATGATCTATATATCTGTAGTTTTAACCATCTGATAATTGATTGGTTTGGAACAAAAGAGCAATTTAGAGTAGCTGCTGTGCTGTACTCCTCTTCAGTTGACAGTACAGAACTGGTTTCTTTCTTTGTTGTGAAGTTCCTGAATTTGGCTTGTTGTTCTGAATAAGAAAAGTAGCTTTTCAGATGGTTTCCCAACTTTTGTGTCATCCCTCATGTGCATTTGGCATGTTTTATTAATCAACATTTGAACATTCTATTTTGGCCTAATCAAAATTTAATAAATATGCTAACTGAAGAATGATCTCCCAAAACAGTAGCAAATGGGTTTTATCCTGATGATTGTGTATACAACTTTTAAAAAACAGCCTTTGTCAAATTAATAAAAAACAACAGACAAATAATCTGAAAAACAATTTTAAAAGCCTTGTTGGAACTGTGGCAAAGGCATACTCTTTCCCTAACTTTCTCCCACCCTGGTTCCTCAGATGTATTGGGAGTTCAGCTTCCAGAATTCCCAGCCATCAAAGCCAATTGCTTAAAACACCAGGTGAGAGAAATCTATTCTAATACATTTTCCAATCTGAACACTTCCTTTCGCAGGATATTCTTTTTGCATCGTTTTCTTCCCATACCATTTATATCTCAAAATTAATGGACTCTTACTGGCCACAAGTGAACTTGGACAGACAACATTTTGTTGCCTAACTATGAAGTCATCAGTGAGAGGAAGGAAGAATGAACATTGTGAAGGCTGAAATCCTGGTCTAGCTTTAGGGGCAGGGGAAAGAGGTCGTTGTTATCCTAGTAGTGTGACTTTATGTTGTCAGTTTCCTTCTCCCTTGTGGAATGACATTCGTGCTTGAGCTAATTGTGTGAAAGCTGAAAATGCGCAGGTATATTTTCAATAACACCAAACAAGAGAAGCTTTATTTGCCTTACCTGTTTCTTGAAGGCTTATTACTGGAGAGAAAGTAGTTTGCTGAAGAATCTATGGGTCTCTAAGAAAAAGCAGTCTATGGGTTTTATTGGAGACCGGACACGGGGCATAGTGTCCCGGCTGTTTCCTTACAGCAACTACAAATTGGAGATGGTTGTAGTCAACGGGAGAGGAGATGGGCCTCGGAGTGAAATTCTGGAGTTCACAACACCTGAAGGAGGTAGGTTCCTCCCTAATATTTACACAGCTTTGCAGAATCCATCATTTTCATGTGTGAAACATGAAGATAAGTAGGAATTTCTGTTAACTCAATTTGGTGAAATAAGTAATAAATCCTGTAGAGTCTATTGTAGACCTACCATTCAAAAACTATAAAATAGCAGCAAAGAGAAATTAAAAACTCTATATCTTTTTGTTGCCTTTCTAATGGTCATCTAGATTTTTGTACCCAAAATATCATAGCCCTGATCTGTGCATATGCTTCAAAGTCATAAGTATTTGGTGGGCCCTGTGTTAAGTAAGAAAGTGACTAATATTCTGATATAATTGTAGTGACTCCTAAAGTAACTGAACTGCACATAGGGTAAAAATACTTTAGTACTTTTAGTCAAGAATTCCTTCTGGTTATATCTCTTGAAAAGTGAAATTTTAGGATAAAATAGCATCTGTTTTTCCAGTGGAAGAACCACTATTACAGAACAGATTCTGCCTCTCAGGCCCACAAAATGTAAGCTTGGAAAACAAGGCAAAAGAGAAGAAGTTCTACTGTAGAAGGAGTCTGCTTATACGATGCCAGATACGATCATTATTAAATTTATATGCTACCCCTTTTATCAATAATGGGACTTTGGGCAGCACTTCCTCCTCAGAGCTCTTTGAATTTGATTACTAGGCAAGTAATCTAGTAATCTATTACTCTGAAGCCAGGTTTATGCTCAGTTAATAAACAATTTAATGCATCAGATAGAAGACTAAGCTAAAGCTGCTATTGTCTGGTCATATATTCTTATGATATGATCTGACACTCTTCATTAGGGATGAACAGAGATTGTCTATCTGGTTCAGGGGGCTGTTGCAAAATTTCAGAAGTGGCTCAGCCCATGTTGGATTTTTCTCGAACTCAACATGGAGTGAGAATTGGAAAAGGAGACTTCCCCCATAAGGAAAAGCATAAACACCTCAGCTGAAAGGGATAGCATTTGTAGGACAACTACAGATTTCTAATTAAATGTACATTTTTTAATAGAAATTAGTATTTTGGAGCATGTACAGCAAGTTGTTGAATGGTAATGTTTTTTTCCTGAATATGGTAAAGCTTACTCTATGAACAGAGACAGATTTATATGGAATTTACCTATGGATTTTCTCATTAAATAAATCAATGACTAGATTATGAAAGCTCAGAAAAGTCCATCACACAACTAATCAGGACAAGAGAATGATGCTTATATGTAGAGCTAAGTTATAAAACAAACTAGTGGACAATCTATTCCAGAATGTCTCCTGTATCACTTAAAAGATTGACATAGTTACCCTAATAGCAAGGATCGGTCTCACTGAAGGGGAGTCCTGGTAGAGAATCAGGGAGATTACCTTGTGAGAATTAGACAAAAATAATTACATAAGCAAAGAGTCCTAGGAAATAAGATAATAATTGGAAAAGGCTTAGGAAGACTCCTCTCTGATTCCTTGGAGTATAAGAAGGGAATGGTAAAGCACAATTAGCCTATAACATTCTGGTGTTATAATCTATCTCAACTTCTAGTCTTCCTGTGGAATCTGTTTCCTACTTTGGTCTACCCAGAAAGCTAACATCAGTCTTGCCAAGTCTTTTTTCAGATGTGCTCAATGACTGCAGTCTCTTTTTAATATATCCTGTTGCTTCATTTTGGCATCATCAGGAATGGCTTTTCAAAGTGATTAGCTTGAGTTCATCAGACATGTCATGAATAAAAAGTGACCTTTATTGCTCAATGTTGAGTATCATAATTCCTATTCTGATAGGTTTTTTTTTGTTCAGCTTAAGAAGCAGACTTGGCTTCATTGTAGAAAGGATAAATCTTCAGTTTAATAAACAGATGTGATGAAAGCCACTTACCCAACTGATTAACTCTATAGTTGTAAATGGGAGATAAGAAGTTTGGCTTTTGAGCTCAACATAATTTATAGCTGACAATTTCATCCTCATTACTATTTAGGTCACTAGCACACCATACACTCGTATTACATCCACTACATGGTTATACATGAATTCAAAAATAAAACAATAAATGGATATCCTTTGCAGAATATGCAGAGTATATATGTGACTGTATTCATTAAAACCACATGGAAACTGTTATGTGGTTTTAATAAGTTCCATTTATGCCACCTATACCAAATATTTCTATGTACACAGCCTGCATTTTAGATTTTGTTACCTGATATATTTTTTTCCTCCCTTCTCTCTCCAAAACTATATTCCACTAAAGTATCCAGTACCCCAAGGTATTTCCGAATTCGTCAGCCAAACTTGGAAACTGTCACCTTGGAATGGGAACATCCTGAACATCCCAATGGCATTCTTATTGGATACACTCTTAGATATCAAGCCTGTATGTCCCATGCTCATTTTTCTGATTGTTGCTTTGCTTTTATCATTTTATTAATCAGTCTTTCAGGGTTGAATCCTAATGCAACAGTATTCCTTAGGAGTCATTGTGAGGAAACACATTTCTGTTAACTGGTAATTTTCAACTCTGTTAAAAGTTGCTTACATAAATGCTTCAAGAATGTGATTCATTTGTCTTTCAATGAATGTGACTTCCTAAAATTTCCTACTCCTGTTAGGAGATACATGATAAATTTCATATTTGTCCAAATAATTCTTTATAAAAGTACATTAACAAATTCCTTGAAGATTCTTATACATCTAATATAAGCTTCTAGTTGCATAATAGTTACTATTTAGTTTTTCTCACATTTCCCAGTAGTTTTTGGTTTTTTTATTCTTTATTTATTTATTTATTATTATTATTATTATTATTATTATTATTATTATTATTATTATTATTATTATTATTATTATTATTATTATTATTATTATTATTATTATTATTATTTCATTTGTATTATCTTAACAAAAGTCAGGGCCTCTGTTGGATGCTATCTTAGGATAAGAGGTGGTCAAATGTGTAGCTTAGCATGTTTCTCAAAACAAGACTGAAGCATACACAGCCTGCCTCTCTCTTCAGTTAACGGATCCAAAACTGGCAGAACAATGGTAGAGGTCTTCTCTCCTAATGAGACAAAGTTTTTACTTCAGAGGACGGATCCTATCTCACGCTACAGGTTCAATCTGCGTGGCAGGACACAGATTGGAGATGGTGAGCCTGCCACAGGGGAATCTCCAATTCCACTGAATGAAGGTAAGTAATATATATGCAGAGGCAGCTCTTCGGTGTGAGGGATGTGGAGCTGGAGGTGTGAGCGGTGTTGAAAACTTTTTGAAATATATAGGTGACAACTGATAGATTGATATGTCAGGTTTGGCCCTGGTATGTTGTGGGCACGAATCCTGTACAACCATTTGTTTAGTTTCTGAAAATTACTGAATAAATGCTTAAGAGAACAAATTATGAAGTTCTCAAGAGACTTAACTGGATATTTTAAATAATGCAACCAACATAAGGAGTAGGAGATGAGGATTGTGCTGCTTAGACAAGAGGGAGTAGGTGCAACAATGCAGAGAACAGGCCTAACTCCACACAGTATTCATGATTTGAAATGACTAAATATAACTTTGACTACTATCTATAATAGTTACGGCCATGGCCGAGATGCTAAGAGACAGGAAATGCAAGTGCTTGATGTTCCCTTTCTTTTGCATTTGAGTCTCTTATCAAATAAGGTACATGTTGGTTATGGAATTCACAATAGAGTTAATAATATTCCATAGTTCCTGTCTGCCCATGTAGTGTTGTTATTGCTCTGATTTCAAAAGATTGAGTGTACAATTGAAGATTTCAAGTGATTGCCTGCTACTGTTCCTTGGTGAAATGATTGGACATAAATCATTTTTTCCTGCTACAATAAAATAGGCTTTTTGTAAAGTAGGTTTAAAAGACCTTGAGTTTCCAAAGAGTAACTCAACAAATTCTAAAGGCCCTCTATCTAAACCTTCTGAGTTTTATACTATGTCCAGCTTTTAACTCTTTCCCAATGCAGGGCCAGTACAATAACATTTGAATAATAACCCTTGTTTTTCATTATTGTGTTTAAATGAAGTTAATATAGTTCTTAGCCAATTTTTAAATAGAAACAGAGGCCAATATGTTGACATGTTGATTATGTTTTATTGATATTAAATTGTGCATTTATACATAAGGATGGTGGATTGTTTTAATACTTCAAATAAATGAGTTACAAAAGAAAGCAGTTCAAATAATAAAATAATCATTTGAGGTTCTTAAAAATGGACAATTGTGGTCCTACAATACTTGTTTAAAAGGTTGTTCTGAGTTGTATTCCTTATTTTAGACAATATCACTCATTTTCTGACTTCAGTTTTTTTAATTTATGATGATGCTGTCGAATATTAACACATTTCAGAATAGACCAACATTCCGGAATACATTTTTTGGTATTATGTTTATTATTTTACTAGAGGTCTTCATTTATTTATGATAATTTGTTGTCCCTTCACTACTTCTCCCAATTCTATGAAAGTATTCTTTCTTTGGGTTTGCTTGATAGGCTTATCATTTTTCTTTTGACATAACCATTATCATTTAGATTTTAGATAATATTCTATGTTGCTATTTTTCAAATGGATATTCATTTTATAATTGTTATCTAACCAATCCCTAGTATTCTGCCTCTTATACTTTGGTTTGGGTATGATTAGCAGTGGTCCAGGGCTTTGATTGGTAAAATTTACAAAGTCGTATGTGGAAAATCCACTTTGTAAGCTAAAAGTGTAAGTTGCTCTTAACAACTGACAGCTTTTGGGAAGGGGGAGAGAATATCTGAGACTATGTGCATGGTAGTAAGGGAACATCTGCAAAAAACATCTAGCCAGAATTTTCAATCTTTTGGGGAGGGGGTGTTTAAGAATTGTTTTGTTGTTTTTCAGTAAATTAGTTGTGTTAAATATATATTGTATATATATGTAAATATATATGTATTATTAAGTATTCTAAAAATAAAAAGGTGGTTCCTGGGTAAACTCATGTTAGCAAGTACAAAAATGTAAGACCACCAGGAAGTTTTTAAAAACTATAAAAAGTTTTAATAAAATTTTAAAATACCAAGCTTTCGCCGGCAGCTGCCAGCATCATCAGGGTAACCTCCAGTCGATGGGAAGGCTATTTAAGGGAATGGTGCTCTTTGCACCCGGCTCCTGGACCTCGTCACAGGTCCTAGCCAATCCACCTGCGTTTGAGTTCTAAGATCCATATTGCTAGCTGTTACGTTTTTACTTTCCTTACCCTTTCCTTACATATGTATGCATATGTAAATATACATGTGTACATATGTAAATATGTATTTGTATGTATTAATATACATATAAAGTGCTATTAATCTTATTTTGGGGTAAAACAGCACCAAATATTCCAACAATTTCTAATAGTGTGAGATAGTGGGAGTTGTAATCCCCATGGCATGTGGAAGGGCTAGTGATTATATACCTCTGCAGTTATGGAAAAGGCTTCTTTATATGCCCCAGGAATTGCCAAGAATGGGGATATTCCATCTCCAATTTCCCCTGGAAATCTGGCCTTTAGGGAACAAGTCAATTGGTAAAAAGTTGCCCCCAGAATCATGAATGGTTGAATGCCCAAAACAGAAGGACATTATTTCTCCTCTTTTAGAGCAGATGAATTCTCTATCAAGGAAACTGCTTTCCCACATGAGATACATTTTAAGCAATAAGCAAATTATTCAAATTACCAAAAGATGATTTAATTAGTTATGGGGAATATACTTTGCTCAAGCTATTGTATATCATTGCAGGAAAGAAGATATACGGTAATTTGAATACTTCCACTTGAAATTAGAAATATTCATTTTTTAAAAAAAAGCAAATAATAGTACAGTAATGATATCAGGTTACTCAGTGTCAGAGTGTATCTATAAATTCAGCAGTTTAAATGATGTTCATTGCTACAAAGAAATGTACAGTACAGATACATGCAATCCCCTCGGTAAGAGACAAACTAGGAATGCATTATTGCCCTTTCCCATCACCCTTGTAGTCAACAAATGACCCTCAGGAGGGAAAAGTCACAACTTCTAGATTCATGGTAGAATAAATACTCTTTGTGAAAAAATTGTCCAACTAAGTGAAAGTTCAACAGCCCTCAGGAAAGTGAAAACAAAACAAAGCTTGCTCTTAATATTCTTCACGTTTCCAGGAAGATCTGTGCTGTGCTTTATATAATTAGTTGTTGCTTTTTATTTTCCCAATTGTAAAATGTGGGAAAAATCATTCCATTGAATAGAGATTTGAAACATGAATTGCTTTGCATTTGTCATTGAGCAGGCAACCACTCAATATGTTTATATATATACTGTATTTGCCAGACAATGAATGGAAATTACTTTGCAAACTGGATTTTGTGTTGATCTCTGCAGTCATTTGATACACTAAACTTAGATTTTTCTTAAAAATTAAAGATGCATAGATGATAAAAACCCAAAAAATTCATTATTGATTCTAATCTATTTTCATAAAAGCTTTAATCCTGAATCTGTTAGATGTTGATAGATATTGTATTTGTAACTCTGTCAGTAATCTGAATATGTCTGTGAGCCATAACATACAACCATTGCAACTGTCTATTGTTTAATTATTTCTGGAGTCTGAAATAGTTTTAAGATTGTAGGTATAACAGCTGTAGTTAAATATAACAAGCCACAGTCTATCAGTATGAAAAAGAACAAGCAATTTTCTCTGCCTCGTTTACTCTGCACCTTCCTTTGGCCTTCATATATATATAAAAGTGAAATTTTCCAGGAAATCATTGTACCAGTTGTGATTTATGTTGATTATACTTTAAAACCTAATCTGAATTCAAACCCAGTATGATGCCAGTTGAGGATCCTATTTTGATACAACATTTTGACTGTAATTATTTGTTTGCTACATGTGGTCAAAATCAGAAGTGGTTTGCCAAAAATCAGAAGCATAGGCAGATGTATGCCATTCACATTGGATTTGTTAGCTTTCTTCATTCCTTCCGGCAATTTCTGATGTAGTGTAAATAAACAACATGCTGTCCTGGAACTCATCTGCAGTGATGATTAGCCGTAGCTGCTAAGGGCTGTAGCTCCAGTGTACATGCTGATGCTAAAGAAAGAACATTGTGCATTTATTCACATTGCTTTGTGAGTATTGCAGACACCTAGCAAAAAGCCATACTATATTATCCGTTGAATGCATTGTCAGTATGCACAGAACTGTGTAATGCTACAACTGGGATTCAATAAATGTTGCAATTACTTTATGGACTGAGAGCCTTAATAGGCTTTCAAAGGAATCTTACAAGTGAGTTTTTTTTTCAGGCTGTCTAAATAAAAGCGGATTCCTCAGATTATTAATGATCTACATAGACCATGGCTAGTATATGGCTAAGCATTTGGTGTTGTCTGAAATGAAACAAGCTTGCCCTTTTCTTTTTTACTGCAAATTTAAGAAATTTAAGGATGGATGGATGGATGGATGGATGGATGGATGGATGGATGGATGGATGGATGGATGGATGGATGGATGATAAAAGAACCACAGCTTTCATTTTGCATAGATGTTATTTGAGCCAGGAGAGTAGAATGAAATAACACTGACTTATGGTTATTTGCATGCCATAATGTCTCATCTATCATAAACCTAGAAATGGTAACGAACTTACAATAAATTGCACTTGAGTAGAATTTCTCCTAACCCTCAAGGAAAATAAATTAAAGCAAACAGTATATAGTTTGTTGAATTAAATCCATAAACAGGATGGAACGTTAATCCCCAGACAAAAAAGATAAAGGAATTGAATCTACTGTGCCACACCTTCTTGTACTAGTCTGAATGGTCATTATAATATTCTTGATTGAAGATGATGGGTTAAAATGTTTTCTTTTTCTTATAACGTCAGGCTGCCATGTTTGTAGATTGTATGTATGTGGCAGTTTTATATATTTCTGTGTTCTTTCTTTCTTTTCTCTCTTCATGTTTCCCTTCCTTGTATTTGATGCTACACTTCTGAAGTTCTTCCAACCTCAGGTATTGTATCTGCTGGCAGTGTAAAAAGGCATGGGGGCGTGTGACTCAGGCTTGGCTCTTGGAATCGCCACGCATGCACTGTGTTAACCTTTTCAATGGTATGAGGGGTGAAATCAGAAAAGCACTGTCAAGATGATTTAGCCAGTAGCTCTCTTTCTGGGACCATTGAAAGGGTTGACCATTACATTTCAGTTGCTGCTGAGCATGTGTGCATGATAGGCTTTGGCTGATGCATTTTACTGATCTATTTGATTTTTGTTGCTGTTGCTGCTTAACATAGTAATGCAGAGAAGTCACATCTGGTTCAGCATTATGGGAAGAATGGAAGAAAAATGGATGGATGACTGGTAAATGAAACGTCCTGAGTCCTCAGTATGCTCTCAGTCTTCAGAGCACTATAAAGGAGGGATATATCACATAAGGCCTCTAGGTCACTTTGAGCCAATCTTCAGAAAACAAGGAGTTTTCTATGTGAGAGTTGATCCACAGCTTGGAGGAACACTTCAAAAAGTGGGTAGGGCCAAGACAAAAATAACATTTAATTTAATTTAAACTGATGTTTAATTAAAATACAACATTTTAATTAGTTTAAATGATTTGTGACTGCTGCCCATTTGTTTAATAGCTTTCCCTTTTGTTACATAAAAATTGCAACTTTAAATATGCCAAGGACTTTGTGGAGCTGCATGGAGTTCTGGAAATGTACTTGTACCCCTGTATTCTAGACATGTTACAAACTTGGGGACACTTTTCTGAAAAGAAAAGATGGCTTCCTGGCATATTTCAAAGTTTTCTTCATTGTGGCTCTGGCAAGCAGTATTATGAAAGTTTCTCTTTCATAAACATGGGTTCTTCTGATTATAAAACATAGTGAAAATCTGTGATTTTCTAAGTCCTCGTTTCTGAAAAAGCATCAATTTTCCAAGGTCATCAGAGAGAAATTGATGCTTTTCTTAGTAGGGCACTCATATATTTGATTTCTTTTCAGGGAATGAGAGATTTTTATCTGTTCTGTCCTTATTTAAAACTAGGAACTTCATAGAGATCTGTTCACAGAGTAATATTAAAGTTAGGGTTAGGGTTAATCATTCCTTAAATTTAAAGTTAAGAGAGGAAAACATGTAAGAGTATCTGCAAAATGCATTGCCCACACAAAATATTTACTGATACACCCTTCCCTCAGCTTCCTTTTCATATGTTTTGAACTCTGCTTCCAATTGGCTGAGGACTCTCTTTTGGGTCAGTTACAGTACAAAATATTGGAAAAAATGAAAATTGGTTTTGAAGTTCTTGTTTTTTCTTCCATTCAGTTGAAAGTCCAATTCTTGAGGGGTTGCTTAGACAAGTCCCTGCAGTTTTCTTGGCAAGGTTTTTCAGAAGTGGATTGCCTTTGCGTTTTTCCTAGGGCTGAGATACTCATTGATCTCTGGGTATTGAGGCTGATGCCTTAAATACTATATCAGACTGGTTTTCAAGTTAAATATAACTTGGGCAAAAACAAAAGTGTAAAAGTTAATTTCCTTTTGAACTTTAAAATAATGCTTCATTCAAACAGAAAATAATTAACTATATTTTTCTATAGTTTCAATTGTATTTGCAGAAATTGTCCAGCTTCTTATATAAGCTTTTTTGCCTATTTTTTTGTTGGAACAATTGGTTTAATTGCTATTAGTTTGCCTATCTAACTTTGTTAAATTCAAGAGTCTCCTCTTCCTTGATTTTTTCCCCCTCTCTCAAACACAAGGGTAACAGATTGATCTGTCTTGGGCATAAAATATTGAAAAATGTATTGTTTCCATTGAATGTTTATCATGAGTCTGCTTTTATTGGTTGGACTTGGAAAGATTGGCCCTAAATCTATTAAAAATAACCAGCTCACATTCATATTATTTTGTTGTATGCTGATAAGCAGCACAACATTCAATCATTTTCTTGACTTTAGTATTTATTTAAACATTTTTTTAATTTTTCCTATTCATTTCATCCTATTTACTCTTGTGGACCTGATGAAGTTCAGAACATCTATAAAATCCTGGGAAAGTAGTCTAGCCACAAAATTGCTGAAATGCCTCCTTACTCTAACATATAAATTCAGGCAACATTTTGCCATCTAAGATACTTTTTTCCAACCTGATATCCAAATGTGCTGGGCTACAATCTCCCAAATTCTATGCCAGCACGGCCAACTTGGATATGGAAGGAAATTCTATTTCTATACTCTGATGTTGTTCGTCCATCGATTTCGATGAAGACCTTGACATCTTATGGATTATGGGCCATCAGCTGTGTGTCCATAGATGGCTGATGAGACCGATGTTAGCACGGAATGTTCTGCCACATACTGAACAGAGAAATGTGGACACTGTTGCTTCAGCATTTGCAGCTCTGGCTTTACGGAGTGCTCGCTTCTCTTGTGCCAAGATTGTCCTTCTGTGTTCATATGTCTGGCAACCCTGGTAAACCAGGGTACGCCATGTCGGTCGATCATGAGCCAAAAATTCCCAAGAGATGGTGTCGATATCCAGAGACTTGAGATATGCTTTCAGCGTGTCTTTGTATCGCTTCTTTTGTCCCCCGTGCGATCGCTTTCCTTGAGACAGCTCACCATAGAAGAGCTGTTTAGGGATGCGATGGTCTGGCATCCTTACAACATGGCCTGCCCTTCATACAAAACAACATGTTATGGAAATCTATCCTTAGTTCAGGTCTGCAACAGGAAAAGAGTTAGTTTGCATCTGCTGAGTCAGTCATAGAGTTTTGGAATTTATTGTTTCATTGCCTGCTTTCTTCTTATCTTTCTACAGAGAGTAGATGCTCTCCTTTTGAGTCTGTGTTGTCTGGCAGGTATTTTTCCTGGGAGAAGATTATGTTTAATAGCAGTGCTTCTAATTCATATCACTTATGCTGGATAATTATCTTATGACTGAACAACCCCACTATCTCTTGAATTCAACCCTTCGCTGTTTCTGACTAATTTACTGTTTCCCTTAGTTAGGTTTGCTTTCTCCCAACTAGAGTTTTATTTATGCAACCAAGTTACTTTGGCTCTTTTTGGGTAGCTTGTTTTGTCCCCAAGGAAAACTCCCAGGAGTCAAGCTCCTGTCAGTGTTTTTCTCATACATATCCCAAACTCTTTTTCCAAGCTTGCTACTAACTGTCTTAAACTCTCTTAAAGTATGCTTTAAGGGATGTTTCCCAAGACTCAGTAAAACTCAAGGTCAACTTGTAGCTATGAACCAAAAACTATACTTTGATATTTGCCTGGAACCAAAGTTAAGAACAAACAAATCCACTTAATTACTTGCATTGAAAATAACTATGCAAATTCACAACCAGATTTACACCCATGAATAATAACTTTATGCATTGTAACTATTGAACTCAATGGACTGTAATCTCGGTGCCCTGAAGCTCGCTCAGCATCTCCTTCACATTTCTTCAGATCACAATAAATCCCACTTCTGGCAACTTGAACTCCCTTGGATTGCATTGCTAATTCCTCCAAATCCAGTCAGCTCCTTGGCATTACCAGTCCCAGTCTGCCTCTTTCCTAATTGGGTTATCCTTGCTTTCTTAGTTTCAGTACTCTCTCTAGCTGACCTATTGGATAATTCCCTTTACAGGCTAAGCTTGTCTACCAATTCACATCAGAAGAATGCATAGCAGTGAAATGCAGCTTAGTGCATTGTACCTTTAGCGTTTCCTCACAAGTAATCTCACTGTCACTCTTTTTTCTAACTAGAAAACTTATTAACTACACTGCTGTTTTTCTTACCTCTAGGTCTTCACAACTGCACTTTTCTCATCTCTTCTTGTTCTAAGTTTTGGGTTTTCTTCTCACTTCTTCGAGTAGCCTCCTTCAGAAAATGCTCCCTGATGTCCCTCTCTTTTATCTCATCATCCTCTCTCCTTTTCCTCCTATTTACCTTCACACTCCTCTTGGTACTAATTTCAAACTCTGAGCACCCAGATTTCTAGTATTTAAGTTATTTTCTTGCTTCCTGTCGTGAGCACCATTTTACACCAGCTTTATTCATTTCTCCAGTTTCTTTGCAACCCCTTGGGTAACATTAAAAATGTTGAACTTAAAAAAAAAATCATGTTTACTTATCCTTTATTTCCCGACTCTTCAGTTTCTTCATGGTTTTTATTGCTTTTATGAAATGCTTTATTCCCTTCTCCCGCCTCTTGGTAGAAAGAGAGCCATTATTTCTTTATTCTTTTTGTCAGAAGAAAAGGAGTAAGCTGAATTATGTATTTTTTTAAAAGAATACTTTGCAGGCAAATTAGTTTAAATGTGCTTATTTTTGCATTCAAGGGAGACCTTACACTCTGCAGAAAATAACACTTTGATTTAGATTGTATAAAAGAGTAGAGAATAGGAGGGTCAGATCTAATAATGTTAAGTAAAAACTGCAAAGTATTAAGAATTCAAGGTTTGACAGTTCTGGGACATAGAATTGATAGAACAAAATAAATGTTCTTTTAAAATGCTGTTTTTAAAAATGCTGTAAAATATATCCTTCAGGCCAACATATTTTACATAGAATAAGGCTGTATATTTAGATGTATTAAAATTACAGTGATATATGAACCACTTTGTAAATACTGATGTGACCTAAAGCAGTGCTTTTCAGTTCAATCTCTTCTAGATGTGCTGCATTATGACCCAGAATTGCCAGTCATTTCATATCTAGGATACCAGACTGGAAAGACTAGTCAAAATAAACAAGTTTGCCTATTTTCAGCATTTGTGGCTTGGAGAGAAAAATGTATATCTGAAACACTATATTCAGATTTTTTTTGTTTTTATGGGTAGATATCTGGCAGCTCCCAGTTTAGGCCTCAATAAGCTTTTCTCCCCTGTCAAGAATTGATTTCCCTTTTGGGTGATCTACTGGAGGCCATTTAATGGGTATTGAAACAAACAGTAGGTATGATCACAGCTAAAAAGTGATCACTTGCAGTTTTGAAATGGGGCTGAAGACTGCATAAAGCCCAGTAGCCTAGGCTGTATGCTTTTTTTCTACAGGGTTAGTGCATGAGCAGACAACATATACTTTTGTCACTAATAAAGAATGCTTATTCCATAATGTGCCATGTGTGAAACCCAGAATTAAAGCTTATAGCAACAAGTGCAGGTTTATTGTTTTGCACTTATACCGTTCCTAGAAAGGAAGAAATTGCCTGCCAGATATATAGATCTCAATTGCTAATGCTCTGATACATAGTAGAGTCACTCCATAATACTTGTCATTCCTGCCTCTTTCACAAAAAAAGAAAAGGAAGATGGAACTGTTTGTGAGATAGTGCTGTAAGGTGTTATTCTATACTGAGGAAAAGTCAACTTCTAGCAATCTTTAAAGAATACATTCTTCTCCAAAATGTAGTATCCGCTGAATCTGTGAAGTAGAATTGCAAAGTACATACATTATATTGCTGCATAAATTCCAGTCTGCATTATATCAGCCTTTTTAAAAGACTGATATAATTCACATTGAAACAGAGAGAGTTATTCACTCCATACGCAGAAATGGGAGCTAAATCAAATGTATTAAGAGTAAAATTGACAGAGAAAAAAATTAAGACGCTAGTTCTTTACCAGGACTATATTTCAGTCCTCACATTTATGATTCATTCAGTTTGGCACTATTATCTCTCTTGCTGAATTATTTCATGTATATATCTTTTTGTAGTCATTTGATTTAGAGCAAATTAGTGGTCTATTTCCTTTTCAATTTCCTCTCATTGCTAAATGGGAAAAAAACTGTTATGGAAATAGGTTTAGCTCCCCATCAGAGTTCATAAAATATTAAATGAGCCATTCAAAAGTATGTTCTGTATACATGCTCTGGGAAAGTCATTATTGTGATCTAACAGTCCATTAGAATTTTCTTTGAATAATTAAATAATTGTATGAGTGTGTGAGGTTCCATGTTCATTTAGTTCATGGCATTGCTGGACTTTTAGAAGTATATGATTATATTTTAGAAGATGAAGAGTTGAATGAGCTTTTACATTTTTCTAGCTATTATATTGGTTAAACAAAAGAATCTGTATAAACAAATGAAAAATATATATTAGCTGTTTTTCTGAACTATTGAGGTTTTCTGAAGTTCAGTCAAAGCAAAAGCAAACCAAATTATTTCTTATTTCATTATAAACACAACCTGGTTTAAAATGTATTATATTATTTATTTATTATATTATTTTTCATCCTCCAAAATGGTCATAAGGACATTTCCAATGTAATTGTTAGAATAATTTGAACACTTTGAAATATCTTGTTACAGGGAATCTTTTAAAAACAGAGTGTAGCTAATATAGAAACTATAGAAAAAATAATTTAAAAAAAGAATTGGCAATCTCCCCAGGGCTAAACAAATTCTGCAAATTAATAAAGATTATAGGTAGATGATGATCTTACATTGTGTTTTATAACTATCTCATTACAGTATCTGTTATCTCATTTTCACATTCATAAATTTTCTCCTTTAGCATTTCAAAATATAACATGCCTCCTTCTTCCAATTATCAATGCCAGTTTTGTGGTATTTTTGCTTCTACACCATTGAATTTTTCCTACCCTAAAGTCCTGTTGAGCTTCCTTAATTTTCCTTTCTACTTATCTACCTTCTTGCACCCCACTCAAATGCAAACACCTAAAAATTATGTTGTAGAGGTACGGTATTTTTCTCTTGCACTTATAACAAATGAACAAGACTGATCCATCTATTGTTCTTATTAGTTTTCTTTCTATTTATCACTACCTTCCCTGTTCTTTATATATTCATGAAATAGGCCCATTGTGCTATGTTCCTTTAAGATACGTTGAGCACCAATATTCTGTGCTCTTTGCAGCTAGAGAAAGCAAATGGCACTTGCAAATAGAGGTTCGAATAACAGGACTTAAATGGAAACTTTTACTCTGGGGAAAAGTCAAGAGTCCCTTGGTTTCATTTACTCTTAGCTAATGAACTAGAAACAGCACATCTGTTATGTGTGGCAGCCTGTTTGAGCTGAACTCTTATACCACAGCCATTAAACACACTCCTGTAGTGTGTCTGAAAGCAATAAATCCAGCTCTTTTGGGGCTGCAAGTTGCATGTGGAGCTTGTCTCTAGTGTTAAAACTATTTGGTTCTCAACTATAAATCTGAACTTCTTCCTACTATTAGACTTTGATGAAAGGTACATTGTCTAAAATTATAGAGAGAACAGAATAGGGGAACAAAAGACTACCAGGGTTGATGTAGCCCATGGGGTCTCACAACTCTTCTCTCCCTTTCTTTAAAGCTTTGCTGCCACATGTGATTTTTAAAGGTTTATTATGACCCAAGGAGGCTTATGAGTCATATGATTTTGCTTTTAAAACCACCCACTGTAGGTCAGCACTGCTCAAATGTTACTGAGTGTCCATTACTCTTTGCAGTATGTCTGTCTCTCATATTCAATTGTTTTCTGTATCTAATCAGAGAATCCCTTTATCTGTAAGCCTGGAGCGCATGCTCATTAAGGGGATAAATTTCAAATAAGAAAACATGGCCCTCCTTCTTTCTTTTGTGTTTAACAGCTGAGTTCCTTCTGTCATGTATTTATTCAGATGCAAACAATGGAATATTTTTAAATCAGTTTTAGCTCTAGAAAAAAAATTAAGCCTAAACTCATAGGGTTATGATCCCCTTCTCTTATTTTCATGCTCGTCCATCTGGACCTTTAGCTTATTCTTTAACTTCCTTTTCCCCACAGTAGGGGATTTGCTACTTCTGCTGATCTAATCTTTTATCACAAGGCCTAACATTCTCCATTCTGCCAAATCTGCAATGTGGTTTATATAATTTTCTTTAAGTAACGTAAAAGTTGTCATGTTTTGCAAAGTTGTTTGGTGATGTTGTCCATGAAGCTTCATCAACATTCTAAATGTGTCCAACAGATATTGAAAGTTGGCAATCCCTATATCAGTGCTTTGGGAACAAATTGTTTCCAATTTAATTTAAGTTAAACTTTAAGTTAAATCATAATGATTAATACCAATTTATTATTTGAAGGCATAATTCCATGATAGCATTCTTATTTTGTTGAGTAATCTATTCTATGTTGTGAGGGCAGTCTTTGCTAAGGGTTCATATATGGTGATCTTACTAATTTATATATTTCATCTTTATGTGTGTCAGTCTCATAATGTGGCCTCTAGCTGGCCAAGATGTACAGGTTGATATTAACCTTTCTCAGTTCCCATAATACTGTATTACAGTAACATGTTTTAAGTTAATTATAGTGATTAAAGTTCAAGATTCAGGAAGATAGGAATATCTTATGGAATATACCAAATAAAAGTTGGACTTGTTTGTCCCAAGTATGTGTTAAATTACTTCTGAGCTCTGGTTTTAGAGTTCTTGCTCATATGGATGGAGAGAACCATATTATTTTCTAATAAGAATTGTAGGTGGCTCTTTCATTACAAAAAGCAAAATACATCTAAAAATATAGGTTATTGCCTTGTGAAATTTTGGCAGAAACCAATTAGCTTTAAAGCAGTCCAGTTCCTTGCACATACACATCTGTCAAACAGGAATCTGAAATGCTTCTACTTGTTTTTCACTCAGGCTGTATACAGCATGTGGTTTAGGATTCTTCAGATTGCAATCTTAGGACACGCAATGCAATTTCCCTGGATTTTTCTCATGTTGTTTGAGGTTCTTACATTTTCTATCCATCTGCTTCCTTTAGCCCGGCTTTATTTAACTGGAACTGTTAGAAATAGATGAGAATTCTTTTGTTCAATTATTGTGTAAAAGTTTTATATATTAAACCTGATTTATATACATTATTTTATTTATACTTATCTCTATATATTTTCATTAATGGTTCTGTGATGTTGTTCATTTACCTTATAAATAGCTTCCCTGTAATAAATGAAACAAAAATGAATGACACAAATGTAGGAAAAGGGTTACTGTTTACTGAAAGAATTGTAATAATAATAATAATGATAAAGTTGGAAGGGACCTTGGAAGTCATCTAGTCCAACCCCCTGCTCAAGCAGGAAACCCTATACCATTTCGGACAAATGGCTGTCCAGTTTCTTCTTAAAAACTTCCAGTGTTGGTGCATTCACCGCTTCTGGAGGCAGGTTGTTCCACTGGTTAATTGTTCTAACTGTCAGGAAGTTTCTCCTTAGTTCTAGGTTGCTTCTCTCTTTGGTTAGCTTCCACCCGTTGCTCCTTGTCCTGCCTTCAGG
>NW_015386930.1:941786-948194 GCF_001527695.2 Protobothrops mucrosquamatus | reverse complement strand
TATTGAGCAAGGTACCCCCTATACTATACCTGTACATTTGGTTTTTCTTGCCTAAATGTAGAACCTTACTTTTTTCACCATTGAATTTCATTTTGTTAGATAGCACCCAGTGTTCAAGTCTGTCCAGATCCTCCTGTATCCTAAGCCTGTCTTCTGGAGTGTTGGCTATTCCTGCCAGCTTGGTGTCGTCTGCAAATTTAATGAGTTCCCCATCTATCCCCTCGTCCAAATCGTTGATGAAGATGTTGAAGAGCACAGGGCCCATAACAGAGCCCTGGGGTACCCCACTACACACTTCCCTCCATGCAGATGCAGTTCCATTGAGGATCACATGCTGAGTACAGCCGGTCAGCCAGCTACGAATCCATCTAGTGGTGATGCTGTCTAACCCACATTTTTCTATCTTATCAAATAGTAGGTTGTGATCTACTTTGTCAAATGCCTTACTGAAGTCCAAGTAAATTATATCCACAGCATTCCTCTGGTCCACTAATTTTGTCACCTGGTCAAAGAACGCAATAAGATTTGTCTGGCATGATCTGTTTTTGACAAACCCATGTTGGCTTTTAGTATTGACTCTGTTTGCCTCTAGGTGTTCGTTGATTCGTTGTTTGATTATCTTTCCAGAATCTTCCCAAGTATTGAAGAGCTAGTTGAAGAACTAACATTTCATTGAAAAGGTTAATTGTTACCATGTGACAATGCAAGGCTCAAAGCAATCCATGAGTAATGGGAACTGTAAAGAGCCTTCCCAAAATTCTTAAGACCTCCCGTCTTGGGCAACAAATAAATGCACATTTTGGTGGCCATTTTTTATGCCCAGTAATGACACAAAACTACAAGACAACTGATAGTTGCATTTGCACCCTTGAAATTTTGTGCAACATATATTTTATCAGAGAAACAAAACTCAGCCTTTCCCGTTCTAATATGCTTTCCAGGTGTGTTGAATTACTGCTCCCATTTGAAGTCATATATTGCCTAGAGATTATTGGAGCAGTAATCCAATATATATCATCTTGAGAAACTAAGAAAATTTTCATCCTGTTGTAATTTTAAATTAAGATCCACTGCAGTTTTTACCACTTTTTCACTTATAATGAAGTGTTCATCTTTCTTATGGCTTTTCATCTAACTTCACTTTTGTGAACCTGTTCTTGCTCACTTCAAAGGGGATGGGCTACTTTTTGGTTTTTCAGTGATAGGGAACCATTTGCAGTCCAACTGGCTTTTAGGATTATGTCAAATGCCTTTCATTAAGTCATCCAAAGCCTCATTTGACATAATAACTCAAGAGATTGTGTACTTTTTCAGTTCAATTCTGCAACCATTTTTTTTCTTTCTGTTTGTGTCTCTCCTTGCTCACCCCATCCATTCTCTTTGTGAGAATGATTTTTGTGGAATCTGAAGAGGTCAAAAGCTAGCTGACATAAGATACAGGGGGGGAGCTAAATATAAACACATAAGCTTTATTATAGCTTGTGAAGACAACATATCTAATTACACAGAACATCCTCTTAAAATTTAAGATTATATTATCTTCAGGTCACATTTGGGATAGAACCTGTACTGAACTCTGAAGAAATGGAATAGCTTCTGTTACATAAAAGTTCTTCAGTTGACAATTAAAATTATACAAAAGATTGAAAATGAGAGGTTTTCTCTCTTTATTAAATTGAATGTGGGAATTAGATTTATGAAATAATTTCTGTAATACCAACAATCTGGAAGGAAACTAGCTCAAGGCTATACAGCCGTCTGTAAAAGTTTAAAAGATGCACAGATACTGATTTCAGGTTGAACCCTTCCAATAGTATAACAAAATCCCATGATATCGCATTACTGTAGATCACCAGGAGGATTATTTAAATACATCAGCTTTCCTCACTCCAGTATCCTCCAGATGTGTGAAAGATGCTTTTGTTGAACTCCAAAATTTCTAAAGACATCAGGTAGGAAAACAATTTTAAGTATTAAATTGTCATTTAAACAAAAACAAAAATCAGGAAAATTGGGAGGAAGAAGCCCAATTGTTTTCAAATAATCATAGGTATACATGGGCATTCTATTCAGAAGGCTGTGTTAACACTGATGATGTTCCCTAGTTTGGTAATGAAATGTCTGCAAGAGAACACCCAAGTTCAGAGAGCAGAAAGACCCCACAGTTCAACCTTCAGCTACAAATATTCTCTGCTTTCAGTATTCAAAAAGCAGTAGAGCCAAATTATCAAGAGTAGTCACACCCAGGGGTACATGTTTTCATATTGAATTCTTAGCATCTTATTTAGCTCAGGCTGATTTATTTTCACCAGTAGCTGACTAAAAAGGATTTATTTACAATCTTATTAACCAAAAGCATAGTTTTGCTCCTCATTCATGCCCTTTGGGATTGAGCTTCTCGTCTGAGTAGACTGGGAGCAAAACTCCAACATTAAATGCTATTCTTTGTTCATGTTGCCATAGTCTTAAATATGCATAAGGAAAGAGGTGAGGTAATACAATGGTGTGGAATTCTCATATTGACATTTTAATTATATCTAAGGCAAGCTGTGCCTTTCCTTGTGTTTACAGTATAATAGTAAAAAGTATAATCTTTTTCATAATACTGTATACAAGAACAGAATAATTCAATGTAATTATTTTTAAGCAAAAGACATGGAAATTTCACATGAACTAAATAATTTAGATGTATGAAATAATTTGCAATGTATAAAAAAATATCTATTATGTGTTTCTTGTTACTCTAATACTTAGGGAAAAGATTCACAACACCCTTTTGTACCTTTCCAAACCCTCTGCTGGGAGTAAGCTTATCAACTATAAAATTCTATAATTCTTTCTTGGGTTAATTTAATTTTGCTGTGCTTGGTCCATAATAGATTGGATCAAACTCTGTTTTCTTAAGAGTTTCTAAATCTAATGGCCTATTTAATTGAGACTTGGCTGCTTGGGTCCAATTTCTACCACTTTAACAGAGTAAGATTTATCCTACCAATGGGCCATTTAGCACAAAATGCTTCCTGCAAAATAAATGGCAACACCCAAAGGTTTTGAAAAAGATGTAACATTTCTAGATGTAGCAGAATTGTGACAGTTTTTCATTTCTTCACAACTTCTTAGTCCTTGAGGCATAAACTAATGCTCCACATTTTTATAAGAATAAAGCATAGCTGCTAATTGAAACCCAATTCTATTAAAACTTCATAAACACATCTGTAAAAGTCTACTCAGATGAGATTTTCACCTGTCCCTCTTATATGTCCTACCCCTTCTTTGACTGCAACAATATACATTAGCCTCCAAAAATATATTGGGGATGAGTAGAAAAACAAATTCTTAATTGCTGCCTCTATTAACAGTATTGCAAAACTTGGATATGTTGTTTTGGGGAACTCTTTATATTGGATTTTCATTTTTATGAGCTATTCTTTCTTTGTTCCATCAATAGAGAAGAATGAATTTCCCATGGCATATTTTAAGAGAATTACATTTGATTGGGGTTTTTTTGCCTTATTACCCATAATAAATCTTGGCCAAGTAATAGACTATGTTGAATCTTGTCAAAACTCCTTGGCACTGATAGACAGTTATCTTTCTTCTTTCCTTTGTGATCTGCCTCTTTGACAACCTCATTCTTACCAATTCCAGACAGGGGATAAATGAACTCGTGCATTTAATTTTCTATATCATAGTGTCCACTTGCAGAATATGCTTTTCAGATATTTCTACAGCAGAATTTAAAACAATAATCTTATTCAGAAACCTCTGAGGTGGCTATGTATTCAGCTTTAAGCAGTTGGCAACAATATCTAAGTAATCTCTTTGTCCCAAACCTGAAGTAAGCAGATTATAAAGAATAAGATTCTCAGTGTCCAGAACAAGTTAAACATGGATTTATTTATGTAATTCTTTCTTTGATTAGCAATCAGATGATTGTTCTTTAATGATACCCCTTAATTACAGAGCTATCTAAATTTCAGAGGGAAATAGAAAAAGGGAAAATAAGTGTCTTGTAAGAAAGGAAAATAAGGATCTAAAATTGCTTACCAACTTTAGGCACCTCAATCACAGACTGTGCTCTCTTATACATTATGCCTAGTCTATTTCTGTATAAATAGGGTAATTATTTAAATTTTACATTTATACATACGTATCACCATATGCATTGCCATATGCATTTTTTATGCAAATCTATTTGATATCATTTCTGTTAATGCATTTTGTCTCACGGGATAATGCATTAATCACGCACACACACAGACAACTTTTCTTTCCACACATAGGATGAGTTGTTTTTTTAAAAAAATGTTTTGCCATTATGATAGCATGAATTCTTTTGTGTTTCATTACTAATATCAAAATATTTCTATTAGGTTTAAAACAATCCAAATAACATCCCTAGAATATTTTTTTAAAATAATCATCCTAATTAATTAAGAATATAAAAAGATAAGTATGTTTCCTAAAGGACTACTTCTGAATTTGCAGTAGCTGGCTATTTTATTTCACAATGGATTAACTTTTTATTTTAGCAGAACCACTTGAAGATTCAATATTACTTTTCTTATTTGTACGTATACCTTCATTTTCTTAAAATGATAAGACCAAGTTAGAGTTTCTCATCACTGAAAGTGAGTTATTCTGCATTGTTTCATTTCCTTAGAGCTTCTTGTTGTTTCAGTTTGCTAAAGTGTTATTGGCTTTACTCATATTACTTTATTAAGACAACACAAATACGTTCTTCGATTCCTTGCTTTCTATTCCAGGTTTGTCTATATTTATTGCCCTCAGAGGCTGGAGTACTGTTAAGCTCTCAAGGCCACCAAGAGAGCAATCTGTTGAATCAATGAATAGAAAATTTAAAACAAATTTTAAATAAACAAATAGCTTGTTTATGAGAACTATCTGTTTGGGGTCTGCATGTTTGCCCTCTGCTTGTCCTCAGCATTTTTTGCATGCCCCTTCCTCTGAGACATTCCAAGCATCTCCCATAACTGACCATCCTGTCTTACTGAGCTGCAGAAATCTTACTATAAAACCACAAAGGAAAGAATGAAATTCAAGCTTTGTTTCTCTTTTGGAAAAAAAAAATTATTTAGTTAGAAGAATTATATACGCTGTTTACATTTGGCAGGATGTACGTGTGAACGAGTGTCTTGATCCAT
The DNA here is from genome assembly GCF_001527695.2 of Protobothrops mucrosquamatus. Classification (NCBI taxonomy): domain Eukaryota; kingdom Metazoa; phylum Chordata; class Lepidosauria; order Squamata; family Viperidae; genus Protobothrops; species Protobothrops mucrosquamatus. The sequence continues at coordinate 943,029 of NW_015386930.1, read as the reverse complement.
TTTGTCTTCACATGCTTGCATGTTTAGCTTCAACAAATAATTGGCAAAGCCAGAGAATTGAAATCATAGTATCTTTTAAAAGCAGTTTTTTGCACTTCCCTCTCCTAGTTTTAATCTCTCCAACCATCCACCAAACTACAGATGTTCCAACTGTGGCCGCAACCACCATTTCAGAAACTACTGTCCCAACCACCATTACCGAAGTTGTAACCACCACCACCACAGAAGTTACAACCACTACCACCACAGAAGCTGTAACCACCACCACAGAAGCTGCAACCACTACAGAGCCAGCAATCATCACCACACTTGTTGCTAGTACAATAGGTATCAAATACTGGGCTCTGCTTCTGTATTTTTCTCTTCCATTTATGTTACCTGTCTAAGCCCTTTCAGGGTCTTTCATATATATACTTTAAGCCTGATATACCAGCTTGACATCATGTAGATGATTTCTAAATCAAGCAGAACCAGGATTTTCCTATAAGCATAATGATTTTTTTCGGCAGCATATTGATCATTGGATTATGTTTTTAAAGATTCACTATGATCCCAAATGCTAAAAAGTCCATCCAGAACAATCTTGAAGCTATTTCTATAAAACTTTGTATCTCCAGCATTACTTCTTAGTCTGCCATAGACAATCTGGATTCTCCTTTTCAAGATGTCCTTTGTAGACATCACACAAAGCCAGATTCTTTTCATTTGCATTCTAATAGATTATGCATAATTACAATGGGTAGAATACCAAAATGGTATTTTTTTTATTCGCAAAATAGCATACCAAGGATCATTTCCAGCTGAAGTATCTAAATTATTGACATTTCTTCAAGGAAAAGTTGATAATTAAGTAACTTCATTCAGGATGGCTTGGAATGGATCTCTTTGTAACCATATGTACTGTTTTATTGTTCCTCATTTATGAAGTGACATACTAGAAAGCACAGGGATCCCCTATCAAAAGATGGACTCCGAGGTCTTATGAACTTAGATATAAAGCTTAGAGATTCTAGCTCTGATCTGTTTCAATCTGGAGTATCACCAGAACCAATATCAAATTCAAATAGAACCAGAATTGAATGTAATACCAGTTTAAAACACAATATTTTTACTGAGCAAAGAAACAGGAAGTCTTCCATTCTGAAGTTTTTTCTAACTCATTAACAGCAGCTCTGTCTTGGATCTCCCCATGGAAGAGGTATGCTTAAGTGTAAAGCAGTCAGTAGCATTCAAGCTGTTGCCT
>NW_015386930.1:931253-941686 GCF_001527695.2 Protobothrops mucrosquamatus | reverse complement strand
AAAAAAAAAAAAAAAAAAGGCTCAGGACTTTTTACAGATTTTTTCCTGACACTCCCTTGGTTTGAAAATAAAGATTAAAATATTTTAAATGAAAAAATTCTGCAACCTCTAGGTTTAATCACAAGATATTCCCATTTTATGCAAGAATAATCTTGTAGATAGATTTTTCCCATTCAGACATGTTCCTAAGGAGAGAAAATATTATTCAGTGCAGAATTAATTTCAAAGCAAAGAACTATTTAATTGAATTGCTCTAAACAAAGAATGCTTCCTGTGTACAAATTCCTGACATGGACAGTTAATCATATCCAAACAATCTTTGCTAAAAAAAATAATACCTGGGATTCTTGATTAAAATATTCTCTCTCTCAGTCCTATGTTATTCTTTGACTCAGAGTTGGCCATGGCATGACCAGCAGTGATTTTACAATCCTGATGAAAGTTAAAGCAAACCTCAATTATCCTGATTAAATGCTGTTTGTAATTATTGGAGTCTCATCAGAAAAAAATGGAAATATTCATGTGTCTTCTAAGCCATGTTTACTCAACATAATGCCTGGCTTTCATCAATGTAAAGATTTCTTAGCTGATATCAAAACTGTATATTATATGAATGACCATGTGGTGGTAATGACTAGAACAAGGTAGCATTATGTAGACATTTCAAAATGGAACTTTTATTGGGAACAGAAATATATTATTGAGAAGATTGAAAAATATAGTTGACAGGAAAATGCTTTCACATAGCGGCTGTATTTACTGTTTAAATATGCTGCTATTAAAAAGAGGTATTTTAATCATTCACTTTATACAAAAAGCTTATAATCATATGCAGAAGTAATTCTCACTGAATTCATTTTTATATTAACATCATCCAGGTAAATACTGATAGAAAAGCAGCCTAAACTAAAGCAACATCTTGTATTTCTGAGCTAAAATTGCCAAGCCAGCTAAACTAGTATTAACATAAAATCAACAAAGGACAAAGGATTATCAATGCGTTCTGTGCAGAATACTAACAGAAAAGTTTTCTCTCTGGATTTGATAGACATTAAATCAGAGAGCTGGTATATTTTAAAGTGCACTGAACTTTTCTTTGGTTTGATGTGGTGTTGAAGCAGAATATATTTGTGTTTCGTAAATCTACTTAAACACACAATCAGGAACTGCTACCGCCAAACCATTAAAGTGTTCAGCATCAGCAGTCCATTTGTCTGAAAAGAATTCTAGCATGCAGAGTACAAGTTAGCTTTCATTAGAAGTTAGTGCTTCACTGTCAAAAGTTTCATCTAGGTTTCCAAGTGCAAACAATGCTTTTAAAATAATAAAACTGCACTAAGAGTCTCAGTCTCTTGTGATGAGTCTTAAATTGCTAAATTGTTTGAGATCCTTCCTAAGTAGTTAAGTAAATTAAGGCTCATTCGCATAGTAGTTTTTCACATAGTTCTGTTCTGTGCTTTTCGAAAAAGGGGGAGTCTCTCTCTCTCCCTCTCTCTCTCTCTCTCTCTCTCTCCCTCCCTCCCTCCCTCTCTCCCTTCCTCCTTCCCTGCCAAAAAAACCAACCCTAGGACTTCTGTTTCTGAAAAAGAATGCCTCCGTAAATACCCTCCGCTTGGGAACTAAGCACATCTGTCCTACTTTGCTTAGGTTGGAACGCATTGTTTCTACATTATCTGGTTTACTAACTTCTGTTCTAACCTGTTCACCAGCTGGTGTTGGAAAGCTGCCGCCTATCTGGAATGTAAAAATTTCATCTAACAATAACTGGGCAAACATCACCTGGAACCATACATTTGATGCTGACACTGAATTTGTGGTTGAGTATAGCAACAGTAAGCATTGGGCTCATGGGAATGTTGTAGAGTACTTAATGCCCTGTAGGTCTTGTTTTCTCTTAGAGTTTTATTTCAATTAATTTTTATGATTCTATATTTTTGGTGACTTTAGGCTGATGGGCCAAACCACATTGTGGTGGTGGTTCCCAAAATTTTTTGTTATCCATAGAATTTATTGAATATGTAGCCCTAATAACTGCAGCTAACATGACTGACTATAAAATATTTGATAAAGTGCTGAAGAGATTTGTGCAATGTCTGCTGCACAGTTTGAAATATCTCTGTGCATATCATTCAGATGATTACTACAAGGCCAAAGGAAAAGGCTATCTTCCTTCCTCTGGAATACTTTTTTAATTTGTATGCAGTTATACATATATTTATGAGAAATTGCTGCTCAGCAACATTTTAAGAACTGCAATTAAAATGATGGTTTTCATTTATATATTTATAAATCTAGTCCAGTCTTTATAAGCCCAGGTTTTCCATGAATTTAAGCACTTACAGATCCATGGCTAACTATTTGGACGTGGATTTTATATTCTGATTTGTCTGTATGGTTTTAATATGAATATATACATTATATTTCCCCTTAACCTTTCCAAACTGTAGATGAATTCAAAAACAACACATCAAGCCATTATGAAAGTATTCTCAGAGGAAGGTTTGTGAATATTATTTAATACTTGGAAGTGACAAGAAACTATGGCAATTCCTTCCTATCCAAATTAGAAATGTCTCAGAATCTGTGTGAAAATAGGCTCCTTTTTCCAAGTAGAGGTTTTGTTTTTTGTTTTATTTTGGTTTGTATTTCTGGATTTAGCTGCAATCACAGAATCATTTGTGTAAGAATCTTCCATCTGATATTATCTAATTGATGCTGGAGCGTGCTGAGATTAGTGAAATGGTGTCTAGAAAATCAATTCTGCCAGTAGCGTAAGCTGATTTATAAAACTTTTGTAAACAAACCCTTGTCCTTTGAATTGGGTGGGGTCTCAAACTCTGGATGTTCATCTTGCTGAAATATTTTATCCAGCCACTGATTCTCATCAATATGATGGAGCATCAGGCTGATAGCCCAACTTGATCCTTGACCACACAATAATCTCTTCTTTTCTTTTTAGCTACCTTTGATATGAGATTTCTGTTTCCCAGGTAACAAAACAGTGAAATCTTCCCCTGCTAAAGGTTTTCTGGAGCTGAGTGATCTGATTCCTGGTGAGAAGTATATAGTGCGGGTTTTTCTCAAAGGCAATGAGTCTGTCTTCTCAAGTGAAATCTTTCACACAAGTCCAGGTGAGATGAAGCTCAGTCTCCATGTCCTGCATTTGAGGATGCATCCCATTCCGAGCTTTCTGCTTTTCTGTGCTGCTTCTTCAGATGGAAGGATAAAGGCATGCATGAAGAAACATATCCATTCTTTCATCGATATCAAGCACTCTGACCTTATTATACAATTATCAAAATATATGAATTTTAACCAGAATCTTGAGGTTATTCCCTGCTTGCTTTTAAACTATTTATAGTTGTTTTTTATGAAACAAATTCATTTTCCAAGAAATCTTATAACAAGGGCAGAGACCTGTAATACTTAGACTTAAAGAACAAATTCTGTTGCTAAGGAGCAAAGTTTCAGTTGCTTCTGGCCTATTTATGTTTATGCTTGAATAAGCGTGCACTGTTCATTGTCATCTTGCATGTCCTTATACAACTATTGGCAGTTATGTTCCAGAATATTTATTTTAAAAAAAGATTGTGCTGGCTAATACAAAATGATGGATTGGAGATCCACAGAAATATGTTGCATGTTCATACTTACAGATGGTCATAAATTATCATCTGAGAATGTAGCAATTTGCATTTGCAAAATATTGCCTTGTATCACCTGTTTGTGTCACTAAATTCTTTGTAGGATTGCTTTCACATTGTTCCCTTCTAAAATTGTCATGAGTTTCCTCATTGTTACAGAGTACTATAGCTATGTCATTACAACATATTTTGTGTTATTTCTTTATATTCTTCAGCTCTTGTCTGAATTGGACAAGGTGGGAAGGGATTAACAATGCAATGCTATCTATGAGATGACAGAATTGTTTTGTGGCTTCTCTGAGCTATTTTGCTATTAGTCAAAGATTCTAGTTTGCATTTCACTATACCAAAAATGCAGGAAAATTAATATTATAACTCTCTTTGGGAAATGGAAGCTGGCTGATTAAGAGGTAATCTACTACTTAAACTGTGCTTTCGAATAATACACCTACAATCAACACAACTACGTTTTTCTGTAGATAGTTCCTAGCACTATCTTTTTTTAAATAATAATTTTATTAAAGATTACAAATATATCAATGAAAACTAATATACAATTCAAAAAGAACAAAAGGTATAAAGTTCAGGGGGGAAATAAAAAAGGTAAACAACTTTCTCCTTGTCATACCAAGTATAAAAGCTTGTTTTGACAACTCATCTCCTTCTCTTGAAAAATGAGACATCCCTTCATCCTATACCTCATCTCCTTGTTTATAAACAACTCTTAAACCTTGTCATTCTATCATAATCAGCAAAAGTTGATTAAGGGATATCAGAAATAACAACAAAACTATTTTAAATTTAATCCCAGAACCCACTTTATAATCCTTTCTTTTTTTTCTACATTTCATCCTTTATATATTTTTAAAAAATCCCCCAAACTTCATAATTTAATCATTAATTAATTAATTAAAATTCATTAAAGGTTACCAAGAAAAAACACATACCTATTTAACTATTAGTCAAGTAGAATTAAAATATATAATAAACTCTTTTTCCCATATCTTTAAAACCTTGTCATTCAGTCCTGATCAGTAAAAATCCATTAATGGTTGTCACAGATAAGAAGACATATATTTTACCTTGATTAAATAAACCAATGTTGTATTCCTTATCCTTATTTTATATATTTATAAATATAAATATACATTCATATATATTATATATATTTATATATATACTCTATAATTTTAGTTTTTAATCCCCTCAAATAATGTCCTAGAACTTGATTTCTTGTTGTTGTTTTTCTTTGTTTCTTCTAAAAAAAAACTTGAGAAGTTTAACTGATATCTTTCTTAAAGCCTGATTTCTTTTCATTTTTGCTTTGCCTCTTGTCACAAAATCCTTCAAAGTTTTATTAGGGCTCTTTTGTACACCCAGTGTAGGAAAACTGTCTGTATTGCTCTTTTAGTTTATTATAAATATATCCCTTTTAAATACTGAAGCCAATTTTATTTATATATCCAGTATTTTCTCTCCTTTCATATCATTATTGTAACTTAGCATTTCCAAATCTACATTTAAATCAGTTTTAGACCTATGTAATAGAACTCCTATTATATCACAACATCATTTACAATCCTTTTATCAAAGATATCAGATATTTTTTAAATAATTTCTGAGTCCATTGTTCCCAAATACCATTAAATGCATCTGGTGTTGAAATACATTGCTCCACTGTTGGCAAGCAATTTGTTTCTCCTTTAAATGCAATCTTTTGTTCCTTCTGAATCCCTCTAGTATCCAAGCATTCAAGCCTTATCTTGTTATGCTTCTATTTTTAGAGTTAAAAACATCAGTTTTCCACAGAAAGGATTCATAGAATAAATTTTAAACTCTTATTTCACATCTATCTGGACCCTTAATTCATTTAAAGCTTCCCAAAATTAACCCTCTAATCTTTTGCTGTTTAGTCCAAAAATATTTTTTTCTGAATCTTTAACTTGGTATTTATAAATCTTTTCAGTGCAGATTGAGGGAGACTCACCCAGTGAGTAGCATAATTTCAGCGGTTCTCAATATATAAAATAATATATAAAAATAAAAAAGTAATTCCTAAAAGGATTAAGAGATGAAGATTAGTCAAACGTAAAGTCCTTAGAGGCTACATTATGCCTGTGAGCCTGGTGAAATCCTTTGACTTTCACTTGCATGACACCTAAGCAACCCCAGAAACATTGGTTCCTGCCATCTACTTATGAGTTGCACCTATTCAGAATACATATGGGCAATCTTATAATCTCTCCTTCTCCAGAGACATCTCAGTAACTTGGATGCAGCATCCAGATGCTAATTCAGCCATAATGTTATTTCCTTTGTTCAAGGATATTCATTCCACATTTCTTCTCTGGAAGTAGCACTATCAATCAAAAGTTATGCTTCAGTTTTCCAATCTTTCTTTTCTTTACAGATTTGGTCTGTTTAGAAAAAAAATACAAGAAGCAGTTGAAATATAGAAGGATTAGAAATTATAGAATCACAGAGTTGGAAGGATCCATTTTGGTTGTTGAATCCAACCTCGTACTCATTATAGGGTTTAAAACAAGCTAAACAAGACTTCTACTTGAATAGCTCCAATACAGTGTGAATACCTCTTTTTGTACTTTTATTAATTTCTTAGTAGAATTTTGAACTGTAGGTCTCTTCATGGTATAGAAATATGGCAAGAATGATCTTTCAATGGTAAGAGCTAAAACTCCAAGACTTGCTCAAAATATTTTGCTGGTATATGAACAGAATCAGACATAGAAGTCCTATATTGAGTAGATAATTTGTGCCCTTAACATTTGGCGTAATCACCTGATACTTCTTTGAAAGGTGACTCCACAATTCCTAAGGATTATAGCTTACACAATTGTTAGCATAAATATGAAAAACCAAAGTACTAGGTTCTGCAGTGTTGCTTGCAAGATTTTGGAAAGACAAACCTACCTCTCACTTGCAGATAAATCTCTGCCTACCTGCCTTTCCTTTTTAAGGGGAAAGGGAAAATATTCATGTCAGAAAAAGGTAGTTTAAACCTTGGAATCTAGCCCATTCTTTTTTTATAGTACCACTTGGATATTATCTGCGTAAAAAAACAGAGCTTGCCAGAACAAAATAAAAGACTTGGAATTCTTCATTATGCAGTGATGGATGTCCAGGATTTAATCCTCTGATGTTTCGCAAATAACTTCTGAATCACTTGATTTTAGTGCCCCCCTGCCTTTTTCTCCTCTTTCAGGTAAAATGCATCTGATATGAGAACAGCCCATCCCTGTCATACATCCTTCACACCTGTGACAAGAAAGCACTGCTCATTTTTCTTTTTAAAATTTCATCCATAATCTACACTCTTTTTTCTGCTAGCAGTACCAATGCATTGGAATCAGAATAAATGAGAGTAGAACAATTCAGTGTTACAGAAATATAGGTCGATATGGAAATAACACAGCCTTCCCTGATTTATAAATGTAATGATAAAGATATAAAAAGACATAGGGCTTTGACAATGTCTTAATAACCTATATTATATACGGTGCAAAGTATGATTGATTGTGTTGCTGTGTTGGCATCATATTTTTATTCTTTTAAAGTCTATGCTGCAATAGGAAGAATATATTTCAATTTATACTTCTTCAGAACTAGCATGATACTATTTTCAGAAGTATATCATAGATTGCTGTTTTATACAATACATTGATCTATTGCTAACTAACCTCAGATTATTATTTGTTATACATTTAACTTTGGATTCAGGCTTTCAAAACTGCAGTAGGGATTAGAATTGTAAACTCCAATGGGCCAAAGTGACTTGAATATCTCATGCTAAAGTTGTTTAAACATATGATTTTCCAATGGGCAATTTCCTGTCAGTATATTTGGAGCCTAGGATATTGCTTTGATCATCTTTTTGAAAAGAAAGAAATGAAAATGTTTTGTTTGCTCAGATGAAGGCAAAATGAGCTTGGAATTTTTCTGCCAGGCTTAATTTTTCCTCTGATTATACCTCTAAACATCTATGCGTTAACTAAGATGTTCGTGCTGTTATTTCTTAACAAGCTTTGAAAATACATACAATTATAGCAATACACAGATATTGAGTCAACAGTATTAATATTGTGTACAGCATTAGGAGAAGTGGTTGAAGCATGGCACCATTTCCTGATAGTAGTATAGAATACCATTCATTCATTCATTCAATTTATATGCCATCTCACCTAAAAGTGACTCTAGACAGCTTACAATCATTAAAACTCCAATATAATATATTAAAACATCAAAACAATAAATAGTAACATTTTGATTCAATGATAGGGGAGGAAGGGGCAAAATGCCCATGGGGAAGAGATGGGGGTCTACCACCTCCAGAATAACATACCCCATTAGGGCCCCAGGGCAGACCTTCAGAACTTTTCAGAAGGCCAAAAGGGTGGGTATGCATCACAATGTTCCAGATGGGGGGAGTTGTGCCAGATAAGGCTCTTCTCCTGGACCCTGTCAACCAGAACTACTTGGCCAAAGAGGTCCACAGCATGTCCCTTCTGTTGGCATTGGTGAGCCAGGCCAATCCCACAGAGGTAACACAGTTCCTCAGATAACCTGACCCATGCCATGGCCTTCAATCAATTAGCTTTGAAGAGAAGTTAGGTAGAGCTTATTCTAAAGTTTACTCTGTAGCAGTGTTGTCAATCTTACTTCACTATACAGGACCACCAAGCAGTGCTTTTGTTACTTGTAGGATGTCTCTTACATTGGAACTACTTACGATCTCAGAGAAGAATTAATGGCTGCTCTGGCTTTAGGGCTGTTTAAATAGTATTCATTCATTTCAGATAGAAATAAATTACTATAGTTTGATTATAAAGTATTTGTTCTGTCTAACTGGTCCTATCTAACTGATCCTTTCTTCCCATTGCACCACAAAATCAGATCATGCTATACTGTGTGTGGCTTTGTTTTGATCTCTATCACAATATTACTCTAAAAATGAAGGGACTTTTTTTCTTAATCTCCACCCCAAAAACAGCTAAAGCAAGCTATTCTGAAGATAGGTTTGGTGGGAATCACAAGGCTGGTCAATCCATAAATCATAGTTAAATAGAACAGCTGCACTGTACAGTATGTTTGCTGTGTTTTAGTTTTAGCAGTGCCTGAGTGCAGGTTTTGTGAATATGCTGAGGGAAATATTTCATTGTTGTAATAGCACTTTTTTTTTTGCTTTATCTGGCACTTTAGCTTATCTGAACTGTTAACCTTGAGTCTCTTAAGATTAATTCTTTCACTTGAAAGCTTTTCTATACTTGCATCATTAACAAAACCACCTTTGATTCCCAAACCTTTAGAATGAGTCTGTATTCCCTTCCTCCCCGTTCTTTAGATTCAGTTAGCCTAATGCAAGCCTCAGATCCATTCAATTAATAACATACACCTTCCATTAGATGAATTGTATCAGTTCAAAGTTCCCTTTGTCCCATATTGTTAGAGCTTTTAACATGAAATGGTTCTGTATAGTATATTCACTGCCAGTAGAACCACTGAAAATATCAAAAATTAAAGGCCAGGAGGTGCCCCTGACATTTTGGGGGGTTGACTTGATTATACTTTTGAAAAAGCATCCTGTAGTAATGTAGATGCAGATTCTTTCCAGGCTCTTCCTGTTTCATTGATAACACATCATACGTTTCTTCTTTTATATCAAATGAGGCAATAATTTATCCTGCCTGCTCAGATGTTGTATTCACACAGCAGCTCTCCTATCACAACTGAGCAGTCTCTTAATCACAGTGCTCAGAAATGGAATTTAGGGCTTTTGAAAGCAAATCACATGGTATACAGACCTGTAGCCAAATTATGGAGTAGCAGGCGGGAGAAAGTATAGGGAGCAAACAAAATGTATATACCCCACAACTCCAAAATGATAATCCCATTTGAAGCATGAAATAGTAAGGATGGATCTTTTTAGAATGACTGAGATCATTAAGGCAGGCTAGAACCATGGACAGATCAAGAGTTTAGGACTAGATATTTATTCTCCCCTTTGTAAGGTCAATGTCTTGAACAGATAAAACTGGGACTAATGAGCCGAAACCAGAAAGAACCACTTTGATGATCAGTCAGGAGTACACATACCTAGTTGTTGTTTTTTTCAAGTAATGTTTATTTCATTATAAAATGAGAATAATGCATTATCACATACATATATTAACTGGGTACAGTAGTACTTTATGCTACTAGACATTGTTAACATTATTATGGCTTAGGTAAGTTAAATCTTTAAAAATAGGAAAAAAAATATCAATGTTAAATATTATTTCTAAAACATTAATAAATTTAAGGTTGCTTGAATTGTACAATTGAAGCTCAGCATGGCATTAATAGACAAATGCCAAATGCATTGTTATTTTATTATATAAAAAAGCTTTCCATTTTCTAATGTTTAATACTAAGGTCTTTGCTGTACTGTTATTTATTATTGTTTATAAATGTTTTAAAAAGGAAAAGGAAAAAAGAAGCCGCTTGGACAGTAGATAAGTGTTTGAGTTCTGATTCCCCCTTCTTTATACACCAATTGATCTGCAGTATTTATAAATATTTAGACCCTCTGAGAATCCATTGTGTTAGTGTTCATATTTGCTTTGCTGCTTTCTTCATTGTGTATATGGAAACCATTCTTGATTGAATTTGGTTAAACTTCTGTTGCAAATATATGCTGTTAGTTTTTCTTCAGCTCATATTCTTCAAGTTTAAGATCCCAATCAGATATCATTTAGTGTTGTGTCTTTCTTCCAATATTGGGGAAAGTTTATT